>NW_018165629.1:201881-225475 GCF_001263595.1 Phalaenopsis equestris | reverse complement strand
AGGGGAAGGGGAAGGGGAAGGGGAAGGGGAAGGATTTGTTGTTGTTCTATGAGGTTAAGAAGGGATCGAATTTTGAAGAAGGCAAGGAGGTGGTAGCAAGAAGGAAAAAAGGAGAGAATAAGAGGTTTTTTGGTGATGAGGTCAAGGAACCCGCCAGACTGAATAGGAATTCTAGTGGCTCAAGTCGGGTTGAGAAGACATCAGGCATTGCGAGGAAGAAAACATATCTACCGTCAAATCATAAAGATTCTGGAGGTAGAACAACGAAGGAGGAAGCAACAGTGAGTTAGTATTTCTTTTCTGCTTGGACGCGCATCCTTATTTTTAACCGGAATGATTTTGGAATTTTGACATACCATGTCATTGATGTCCCAATTTATTAAGCCATTTACCACTCAAGAGGAAAGGAAAAAAGGGGCATTTGCATACATACCACCAAATTCTTTTGTATTTGCATATATAACACTTAAAATTTACTTTTTTACATTTATACAGCCCAAATCCTTCTTATCACATAAAAAATACCACTGTTTTAATTAAAAAAAAAAGAAAGATACACCTTTTTGCATTCTTAAGATGATATATGGGTAAAAATTGAAGAGTGTTAGGCATGTAAACACATATGAATTAAGTGGTATGCATGTCAATGTTGCAAAAAATAAAAAAAGGAGGAAATTTACACATGTGGCACACAATTCTTTTGTATTTACATATCTGACACCTAAACTTTCATATTTACATTTATAGTACTTTGTGTTTTAAACCTATGCATGCAAACGTGTATATCATTTTTAAAAAGTGACAATAATGCTATTTTTGATGTGATATTAAAGGTTTGAGCGCTTTGTGTGTAAAATTGAAAGTTTAGGTTTGAGACATGTAAATACATAAGGAATGTGTGTTATCTATATGTCCATCAGATAAGCGTTTGTATGGTTCTCGAGGAAATCCAAGAAACAAAAGGTACAAACGAGCACAATTAAGCAGGACCCACAAACATAAGACCAATGTCCCACAGATGGAAAGCCAATGGCCCATGGCGGAAGCACAAGATCCCTCAGCAAAAGAGCAAAGATTCAACAACAGAAGACTAAGCGCCCAAAATCGAAATACCATAAGACTTGTCTTACTAGGTGCAACTCTTTGTAGCTGGGTTGAAGGCTGATCGAGCAAGGGTCGCTTGAGCAAAGTCCGTTGAGCCGAATAGGGGCATCGATCTACCTCTTGTCATGATTTTAATCCAGGGAAGGACATAACATTGCCAGTTATTTCAACAACTGCCCCTGAGACTTTTCATCCGTGGCTGAGAACTGAGCACAACACACTCATCAGAGCATCCCAAGGGATACCTCTTGTTAGGGCAAGCTATCTATCAGATTACGATAATTTACCCTCTTTTTGATAGTTTAGTCTTATGCTTCCGACAGGAGTTTCCCATCCAAGGATTAGCGATCAACAGTCATAGCAACATTGTCGACCGACAAAGCTGAGCCGATCGAGCCATCCGACTCGAAGGTCATGGAAGGTCGACCGACAATCCCAATTTAACACAACTCTCAACAAACCAAGGCCGACTAAGTTTCGCCTACCGAGTCAAGAGGATGACCGAACCAAAGGCTCATATATGTAAACTACCTATAATAACTTGTGCAACTCCCACTAAAAAAGGGGCATAATTGTAAGTTCACATACTTTCCCCCCTTTTTTTATAAATAGAAGATCATTTTATAAATAAAGAGAAATACATTTATCTCAAATTTCTTTTCATTAGTGTGCATTTTTCTCCGTATCTCTTTCTCTCTCTTCTTCTTCATCACGCTCTATTGCTTGGTGTGATTCATGGATAAATTCAGATTCAACATTATGTGTTGCTTTGCTATATTGGATACAAACTTGGAAACATATTATGGTCAGGAGCGAATTTTGGAATTGTTGGAATGAGTGCATTATAATAAATTCAAAATTTATCAACTTAAACACTATTTTAGATTGCGTTGGCAATATGTTTGGCATCCTCTAAAGATTGCGATGCCCATATATTTACAATTTCTCCATTGTAAGTTTGACCTTTTGTCTTTCTTATTTGTGCAAATGTTTTGATACAAAACCAACATAAAGAGGGATTGTGGGGTGGCCTTTGTTAATCAATTGGACAACACAATGGGGCAATTAGAGCTTGTGGGGGCATGCATCCCTAAATGTAATTCCAGTCTTTAATATAATCATTCTTTATTTCTCCACACATCCATTTAACCTTGTCTTTTGTGCCACACTCAACTTTAATGTCATAGTTTTTTTTAATGGTTAAATATTCAATTTCATACAAAATCATGGGCTTAATTACATTTTGAAAACAAATTACTTTTAAACATTTAATTTACCACATATAACTCACATTTCTCCTTCTTAACCATACTTAACCATATGATTTATATTCTCATCACTTCGGTTTTTGTAATAATTGATTCAAGGTAACTATTCGAATTCATACAAAATCATTGGCCTAAGTCCATTTTTATAAAATTTATTTTTAAACCTCGCACTCGCAACATTGAACTCATATATCTCCATTTGTACCATCCTTAATCATATGATTTATATTCTCATCATCTCCATTCTTATAATAATCGATTCAAGATACTTAAATATATCACACATATGAATTACCGTAGCTTATAATAATATTAAGTGATTATTAATAATATAATGATCACTAAAATTGCATATCATATTTTCAAACCCTGTGCTTTTAATTCTAAAGCTTTTAATTTTTTAAAACAAAAAATTTTATTGATTTCAGTTGATGTTTAATCAAGTAAAACCATATCATCTGTAAAAAAAATATACATGGAAATTTATAATTTTTAGGCTTCATTTTATATTTTTTAATTTATTTTTAAACCCTAGACATCCTATAAGCAGGATTTTTTGCATATGGCTTATGTTGAAAATCACCAATAATATATGCTCTTGAAAAAGATGCCAAATTTTGCAAAAATTCTAGTGTTCTTTTCTATAATCATATAGTTTTTGGGTTTCTAGAGGCCAATTTATAGGATGTCTAGCTAGGTGTTTTGGCCAAAAGTTTGGCTTATAAATGCTTTTTCTAAGGGTTACTCTAAAAATTTAAGGAATCCAAGTTAAATTTTTTTTTTTTATATCTCAGTCTTTTGTTTCATAGAAATCTTTCATTTTGAAAGTTGATCATTATTTATTTGTGTTGACTTTTTGTTTTTCGAATTTGTTGAGCCATCCTCTTTTCAACAATTTTATATAGTGCATTGTATTATTGCATATTGTAAATTTTGTATTTTTTTGGCTTTTCTTCCGCAAACCTTGTATAAATAAAATACTAGGGAGGATTTTGGAGTGATGCACTTGCCTATAAACTGTTATCCTTGCCAATTGAAGGAAAGGAGTGATTGCACTCTGCTTGAGTAGTGCAGTGGAGTTATTATTGGAGTTCTTAAAAGAGGAGCATTGAGGCATGGACATGAGAAAGATTGTGTTGAACCACTTGAAAACTCATTTATTGTTACTTGCACTTGCTTTACATGACTTTTTCAATACTTTTTTTTTTTGCACTTGTCTTATTAATTGTGCTTAATTGAATGGTTGAATAAGAGGAGTTTGCAAAAACCTCTAAATTTGCGTTAACCCCAATTCACCCTATTATCAAATTCCTTGACGCATCTCGCATAACAATAACAACAACAAAGACTTAATCACACCACGTGGGGTCGGCTACATGAATCCTTTTTCTCCATTGTGTCCTATTTAGTGTCATATTTTCATTTAGTTCTAATAAATTAAGATCCTTTTTTATGCAATAAGCCCAATCTTCCTAAGTACCTCTGCCTTTCTTAACATAAGTCGAATCTAAAACATATACTCGTATAATCTAAATAAAATACAATCAATGTTTAATTCACTTCTTATAGATGCATGCTAATTAATTTATGTGCATTTGGCTTTAGATATTGTCGCCATCTTCATTCATACGCCAAGGGCTGTTCCGATTATTTATTTAGGATGTGGGAGGGGGTGTAGGATGCTTAATAACTTGGCTCCTACATTCGGAGCATTTTGGAAAAAAGAACTTCTTATTGTTAGTTTTCTCTTTTTTTTATTGAGGGCATTTACATACATACCATCCAATTTCTATGTATTTACATATCCAACATCTAAATTTTGCTTTTTTATTTTTTATTTTACACCACCCAAATCTTTCATATTACGTAAAAAAATACCACCATTTTAACTTTAAAGAAGTGAAATATACATTTTCATGCATAGCTAAGGCGGTATGTATGTAACAATTGAAGGTTAGGTGTTAAATATACATTGGAATTGAGTGGTATGTATATAAATCTTCCTTTTTATATTTTTCTTATTTTAATTATCTTGTTTCATGTCTGAAATCTTTTACATATCTCCCTGGTTAGAATAACTTCCACAGCTTAACTATTTTGCATCAATTATCTTTGATTTGCTGCATGCTCCTTCTAATTTCTTAAATATGCCATTACAGTCGGCAGATACATGTTTTGTCCAACCAGAAAATTTCTTTTCAGGATACTGCTTCTTTGGGCATGGGAAAGAAGCGTTTGACATGCCACCAGTGCATGCACAGCTTTGAAAAGGATGTTGTTGTTTGCTCTAATTGTAAGATCAAGCGATATTGCCGCTCATGTGTGGCCAAATGGTAAATATAACGCATAGACTGTTTTTCTTCTATGAAAATATCATCTCTTTCATTTTGTGTTATTTATTGTAACTGTATTAATTACTTTAAAAAATAAATTAGTCCTATACTTGCATAACTAAATTTCAAGTGTTCTTTAGGATATTTTTCTAAGCCAATGCTTTTAGACAGATCTGATTAATTTGAAGGCTGGGTTTTTTGTGGTTTAGGCTTGGAAAGACAGCTTTAAATGGGAAAGGCTCAGCAGGCCCTCCCAGCCTTCAGTCTGTTCTTGCTGCTGCCTTAAAGTACTGTTGAATTTTTCAGTCATTTCTCCTTGAATTAGAAAAGAAATGTTCCCTTACTATATAAGTTTGCATCTATTGAGGTCTGGTGTGCTGGCGGGTCTCCCAGGGGTAGAAATTTTGTCTTGTTATAGATAATGAGGTAACCATGTGTGGAAGGGCAACTATGCATTAAGTGGATAAGGTTGGAGTCTTTGAGGCTAGACAATGCCTAGATTGCTTATCCGTCTGGTTTGGATATTGTAGATTATGATGGACAACTGTTGTTGGGCTGTCTATTTCTCTTCTTGTGATTATATTTTGAATAATTGGTACTTTTTGAATTCAATTGCTGCAGACTTTTTTGTTCCATTTCTTATTATGGCTTGATGTAGCTTTTGTTTTTTTTGCTTATAAAACTTTATAAATTGCACCGTATTTTGGTCAAATAAATATAATTAGATTATTCCAATTTTCTTCTTATTTCAATTATACTTGCGTGTTTCTTATATAGCATTAAAGTTAGGTTTCATCTAAGTGATGATGGTCTACTATTACAAAGAAGGTGAGAAGGTCGATTGATGAGGATCTGATTTAGTGGAGAGGGGTTGTGGAATAGCTAGAGAATGGTAATATGTGATGTCGGCAGAGTTTGGATTGGGTTTGAGGGAGTTTGTACCTGTCCAGACTAAAAATAGCAAGAAACTTGGGTCGCGAAGTGCAGATGAGGAAAGGCTCCACCACTTGTCTTTTTATCCAAGGTACAACACTCACCACTTGAAGAAAAGGATTCAACTTTCCTAATAGGAGAATTTTAGAGAAACAAATCTTTACCGTTATCAAATCAAAGCTAAAAGTCTAAAACTTGAAAAGTAACAACTTATGAATAGTTTTCCCTCAAAATAACCCTAATTCTATTTCACAGGCCCGACAACTGTCTCGAGGTTGGAAATTTTCACTTTGGTTTTCACGTGACAGGATTCTCTCCCCATCTCGATTCCTATCCCGTGTAAGTGGGTATTGCAGGATTGCGGAATCGCTCTCGCATCACTCTCCCCCAGTAGAAGTGGCTTCATCTTTTTCATTGGAAGCATTCGGATCCTTGTTGTACAGTAACAAGTCATTGACGTTAACTGTGACAGAAATCTTGTACTCCTTTGGTAAATCAATCTTTAAAGCACTAATATTGATCCTCATGGTGATTCTGAATGGACTATCAACTCTAAGGCTTCTTTGAGTTTCCCAAAGAAACTACATTAAATCTCTCTTTCTTCAATATGATCCATACTAAGTCACATTCTTTAAAGACCCGAACTTTCCTAAACTTATTTTTTTCATTTGATATTTTAGTATTTTGTTTTGCAATTTCTGCCCTCACATGTTCATGTAAGGTCTAAATCTCTGTGTCTCTAACATCTTCATCCGTGTTATAAGCTTGTCAGCTGGAAGCATCAGCATTAACTCTAATGGAGTTAGAGGATTTTGCCTGTATATACTCTAAAATGGCTGTGATTTGTGGACTGACTAGTTGACTTTTTGTAGGCACTTAACCTACAAGAAAATTAAATTCCACTAGTTGATGTTCTTTCCCTCAAAACACCTGAGGAGGTTTTCTTAATTGGAATTCACTACCGCTATGGCTTTATCTAACTAGTCGTCTGTGGGTGTTTTGCTGTTGAACTCAACTAAACTGAAGCTTTGCAATTAACGTACCCCATATAGTTCTTTGAAAGTGGCTCAAAAAAATTATTTTCTTATATGAAGTGATGACCCTAGGTACACCATATAGGGGAACTATTTCTCTAAAGTAGAAGACTGCAATGCACAATACGTCCATCGTCTTGTGGCAATGAATAAAATGTGCCATCTCGGAGAACCTCTTTGCCAGTACCATAATAGAATCTTTACTTTGTTGTAACCATGACAAACTCATCATAAAGTTTCTGCTCACAATTAAGGTGCCTATGGAACGGTAAGGGGAGTGTATAAGCGTATATTATGTCATTTAGTCTTAGCTAAGTGATATACCCTACACCGTCTTACATTTCTATCTGCATTTAGTATCAATACGGGGTAATAGAGATTTACTTTTACTGAAGAAATAGTCTTTTCCTTGCCAAAGTGTCATGACATATCTCTACTGTGACTCTCTTGTAAGCTTGCCTATTTGAGTGAACTTTTGGGGATGCACAATATATTATGGCAGAGCATGTTGCCATCTGACCTATGAAAGTACTTATATGACCTGTGCTGACAACGATCCAAAATCTCTTTGAAATCCTCGTCAGTGATGTGGATATTCTTTAACAATTCACGCCCAATAACCTTCGACTGCATAGTAGTGATCAACAAGTTACGATAACTTAGGTATCCGTTGATTTGATCCGACTCCCCATCTTATGCTTGAGCCTAAAATAAAAAGAAGAAAGGAATTTTACCAATGAGACGTGTCTGCCTTATAGCTTACTCTATATGTTTAAGAATATCAAGCCGTTATGTCGGTGTGCATAGTAAAATCGTTTGCCCACAGATAATGACTTCATTGACTATGGGCACTAGAACTCATTATCATTGGTAGAATGCTTTCCTGCCTTGACTCAACATAGCTCCAACTCTCTTGTTGAAGGGATCACATTCCATCTTGAACACTTGATTAAAATCTGGAAGAGCTAGGACCATGGCCTGAATAATTTATTTGTTCAAAAATTTAAATTGATATGTGCTCGCCCTGGCCGCTCTGCTCGAGAACCCTTTGGACCGGTCAGGGTCGGTCCGTTGCTCCAGCTCGAGCGGGAGCCTTCCAGCACCGGCGTCCCATCCACGCGGGGTTCTTTGCACCCGTGTCTGTATCCTGGGATTGGGGAGCTTCAACCTCATTCCTCGAAACTTCTATTGGTACACGAATGGAGAGGAAGCTGATAGACATTGTCGTTCTAAAAACACATTCTATTAGAATAGGCATTCGTCCATCTTTGGCATGCCCTGTACTGGAACTGCAGGAAGATGAGTATTCTTACGGCTCAAGTTTCAAACCAATTCATTTGTAACCTACTTCTTCCACTCCTCATATTTGGTTGAGTGCATCTGACGAAAGCAGAGGTCCGTATGTGCTGACTTCGCACGTAAAAACTTCTCTATTTGGTTGTTACTTTTTTATCATTTTCTTTTTTATTTTTATATTGGCAAAAAAATGACCTATTTTTTATTAACAAAATATCTATAATAGTCATAATAATTTTTTTGTAAAAATTAATTTCTTCGTTATTTTACAATTATTTTTAGAAGTATTACTTTATCAACATATTTTCATCAACACGAATCTCGAGATAAATAACTTTTTAATAAGAAATATTTCAAATTTGATTAAGAGTTATAGAGAACTTTGATTTCAGTAAACTTATAGTAAAACTGACTCGGGCGATGAGATGAACTCGACGATATCAAAATTGGTCAAAGCTGAGTTAAATCAAGCCTGGATCAAGCCGTCAAGCCAACTTTAGAAACTTTCCAGACAAAATTAGAAGGTCAAATGAATTTTGAATATGACAAACCTAAAGTCAAATTGAGGGTCTCGACAAGACAAATTCAAAGAGCTTAACTCAATTTCGACATCATTAAAATACTCAAATATTCATCGAATTTCTTTTGATCAAGGGGATCTCTTTGAGTCGTTTCACCAGAGTGATCTAGATTTCTTCCTTAATTGTAACCTGAATTTTATAAATACAACCCTACCATCCTCTTGAGCAAGGGACTAGATCATAGCAAGAGAAAGGCTAGAGCATGGAGAAGAGATAACTAAAATTTTGGATTCTGTTTCGACGATCAAGGGAACACCTCCAGCTCCTACAACCTCTAACCATCATCAGTTATCGCTCATTTCTTGTGATGAAACATTGTGTGAAGTAACTATCGACGTAAAGTCACGAAACAACTCATGAAGCGACACATCATCTTGATTGTGGTGCCAACCCCAAAGACGGTGCACTAAAACTTCAATAGTTACTCTCGTTGTGACCGTTCGCTACCGTGAGATAGTGAGCTATTCCACACATCGACGATGTAACTCAAGAAACTGTGTACTCTCCCGTTTGTGAAACAGGGAATTATACTCGTAATTACCCAAATTATTTTAAAAATTATTTCAAGATTTTACACGTAAAAATTTCTGAAGTGATTACTATTTATCTTTTTTGATCTGAGTGTGTGTTGAATTCTAGTACAATGCTCATAGGATAATTCGATACTTTGCCGCCACAAAATTTCTAGCTTCCCCAAAGAAACTACAAATAAATATTCAAAAGAAAATGTTCAAGCACATTGTAATTAAAAATAATGATGAAAATATTGTTAATTAATCGAGTACATGAGATAAGGAAAACATAAAGCTTGTATAAAAAGGAAATTAATTCAATCTAAGCTCCAATCTCCACCGTCTCACCATCTCCAACAAAATTTCATTCCATGTATCAATAGGGCCCGGCAAGCACCAATGAAGGCAATCATTCTGTACCCTTTCCTTAACCCCACCTTCAAATGGGTTCGGATGCATGTAAGGCCCAGGATGCCCGTCCGGCCTCATCATCGCCATTCTCGTCACATCCAAAACTTCCAACTTTACCTTCTCCTCTCCCATTCTCGTCACATCCAAAACTTCCAACTTTACCTTCTCCTCTCCTCCTCCTCCTCCTCCTCCTCCACCGCTTTCACCAATCTCCGCCGCCGCCGCCACCTCCTCCAGCTCAATCTTCCGCATCTCCTTATCCATATACTCCATCTCCTTCTCCCCCTCCCCAAACGGCTCCTTCCTCGCACACGCCCCCAGATTATCCCACTCTCCTTCAAAATGAGCCGGAGTAAAAGTCGCCACCACCGCCAACTTCCCCTTCCCCATCCTCCCCACCGCCGTCCTCACCGCCGTCCTCACCGCCCCACGAAACGCATCGAAGAAGCCCGTCTCCGTCATATTAACCAAATCCTTACAATGGTGACACCCTACCACTTCGCCCCCTCCCCCATAAAAGGTTCCGGGGATAAGAAACCAATGCCCCGCAGAAAAAACCACTACATCCATTTCTCCCAAATCCGCCGCCCAATTTTCGTCAGCCGAATCCAGAAACAGCTGATTGTGCGCCCTCCCCTCCGCCGCCGATTTCTCTATCCCTTTCACCAGAAACGGCGACCAGTAAACAGAGATGCTCGCATTATGAGGTCGAAAAATCCACCGCCGGAACTTATTCTCTTCCCCTCGGTTGTAGACGAGCTCCGCTGGACCGGTGGCGGCGGTGAGTAAACAGAGGAGGGATTCGAACTGGTTGCGAGCAAGAGAATCCCCTACAAAAGCCAGATGCTTGTTAACGAGGAGGTCGAGGAAAGCGGCGGCGGAGAAGGGGTTGAGTTGGCAGCCCGCCGGCTTCCATCGCCAGTAAAGATAGCCGGTGTCCGGCCGACCGTGAGACATACAATTCTGGCCGAACTTGATTGTTTTGCAACTAGTATCGTTGTACCGCGGCGGACGAGGGTCAGGAACCCACCGACCGTCGGGGGAGTGGAAGTCGCATGGACGGCCGCCGCCGGCTTGAGCCTTGCTCGTGGTGGGTTGAGCTACTGGTTCTTGAGAGAGAAAGCTTGTATTGCGGTTGGGGGGAGGTAAGTCTCTGGGATGAGGAGAAAGGAAGAAGACATATAGGTTTAGAAGAGATAAGGGGATGATTAGCAGATAAATGGCGGTCAAGATGAGTTTTTGTTTGCAGGGAAGGGGAAAGGGAAAGGGCAAGTGGAGTTGAGGGTTTGTTGTACCCATTAAAGTTCAGTTTTACAGGAAAGATTGCTTTTTTGAAAGAGAAATCAGAGGAGAGAGCGCAGGCATCAAGGAGAGGGGAGGAGGCAGAGATGAGGGAGAGATCTGTGGGCACGAAAAATGAGGGTTTGTTGTGAAATTTTTCAGCAACAACTCCGAGCTCCCTGTGACTTTTTAATAGCTTAAGCAATTAAATACATAGCACTCAAATTTTAAATCTTAATTAGGTATAAAATTATTTATATTTATAATTTTTTTTAAATATTATAAATAACTAAAAATTAGATATTTTAAACATAAATATCATTTTCATATCAACTAATTTTTTATTTTAAATATTTAAAAATATGAACTTGAAATGATTTTTAAAATATAATCCTTATTACTATTGTTTCAAACTTAATTATTAAAATTGATAGACTTTTTTATTTAAATTAATAAAAAAAGATAGCTGAGAATTTGTGATTATAACTTAAGTGGGCAAATAATAAATAAATAAAATAAATATTTTTCTTATAGGGTAGAAAAACGTGTAGGGGTATAAAGGACTTTTAAATCAAAAACAATGATGGTACAGCTGACCTTACAAGCCCATATCATCGTGCAATGCATAATAAGGATTCTTTAAAATGAGTGAGCCATGTGCATCATTTTTTTTATTTTCTTAATTTTAAATTAATAGTTTAATATATTTTCGGCATTTTTCTCTTTTTAATATTTAAAAAATTCTTATTTTTCATATATCTACTACCTTAAATTTATATTTACATAAATATCATTCAAACCTTTTATAATAATAAAAATTATTTTTTGTAATTTTCGTGTATTGAATATGTAAATACAAAAGCTTTGTTTGGTATGTTTGTAAATATTCATTTTATTAATTAATTATTCAAATCCAACCCATCTTTTGTGTGAGCCAGCTCATCTTCCTTCATGGTGGCCCCTTTCCTTCCGGCAACGCCAATTATTTTAATATTTAATTAAAATATAATTGTTAAATATCATATATAATCAAATTGAGATGCTTCTAGCGAGTAAATAGGCGACCTATATGATTAAGCTCACATGCATTCTATCACATATATACGACCGAACCTCCTCATATTATATACTAATCTTATAATGAGCGAGCTGGGATTATAGACTTAATAAAAGACTCTTGAGTCAAATTTAGTTGTTGAATTCTTTAGATATTGAGATGGGTGGGGAATTTTTAAAGCTTGTATTGTTCGTGAGTGCATACAACTTGATAAAAGATTTTGCATTTGCATCGTAGTTGTTGAATTCTTTAGATATTGAGATGGGTGGGAATTTTTAAAGCTTGCATTGTTCGTGAGTGCATACAACCTGATAAAAGATTTTGCATGCATCATAGAGAAAGAGGGAGAGAGAGAGAAAAGCAGAGATATGGAAGGGAATCTTCAGAGGAGTCACGGTTGACATTTTACAATATTTACTTCTAATGTCTTGATGAAAAGACCGCAATGTAGGTGTTAGGTGTTGCCCGTTTGACTCCTGTCTCGATCTTCTGGTTGAAAAGATTGAGTCTCAAATGTCGATCAATGTCATTAATGAGAGATTAAAAGATGTCCTTACTAGTCTTGATGGGTTCACCAAATAGGTGGGCTAAACTATTTTTTTGAGGTGGATGAGTATAATTAGATTGTCGGGTGGGCTTAATTCAACCACTTCGGCATGTAGTCTCAGTTCAACTATTTTGCATGTTAACTTGATTCAACCACTTCGACAGGTTAGCTCGATTCAGCCACTTTGATATGTAGACTTGATTCAACAAACAAAAAATTATGTTTATTCATATTTGTGCATAGATTGTATTTTTTTAAGCCAAAGTTTAGCATGTTCAACTTCAGCTTGTCCGCTCATATTTAAATTATATTAAAAGTCAAAGTTTTAGATCTATATTATTAACAATATTTAAAAATTTTATCTTATTTCATATAATTTTTTAATATTTTATTTGGGATGGAGCATTCGGTTGGTTCGAATGATCAAACTGATTGCAATCGAAATCCAAAATCCCAAAAATCAAACCAATCACAATTTTGATTAAACCAAAGTGAGTGAACCAATGTTGAATTCAATTTAGACGAGTTCACTTCTGAGCAAATATTACAACATACTATAATATCAATTTAATTTCATAAATCCTCCATTTATTTTAATCAAATGTTTATATATGAAAACATAGGTTTCTTCATGAAATTAAAATATAGGACTATGTGCATACACATTACTTAATTCCTATGTATTTACATGTCTTACACCTATATTTCAATTTTTACAATAATGCCACATTAAAATGGTGGTAGTTTCAATGAGTTATGAATTAACTAACTTCACTCATGAGCTCTTGAGTTTACTTCCAATGCCATTATTAAGTCATACACTGCTGTTAATTAACTTCAATAACTTCACTCTTGAGCTCTATTATTGTATGATGTAAATCATACAATGCTGTTAATTGATTCTTGAAATTTACAAAATTTCTTCTCTTGAGTTCTTAGTAATTGAATAATGTCTTCAAAACCTTTGTTGACGATTGTAAACCGTGGTTGTGGAGTACTGTCACCTGGAATGAAAGGGCTTGCACCAAATGAAATTGGTGATTGTGGTGTGGAATGAGTTTTGTTAGTGATGGATCAGGGCATTTTAACTGGACCGGGTTGTTCTTTAATTGAAGGGGCAAACAAGACATGCTCTTTGCTTTTCAAGTTCAAAAAAGAATCGTAAACCAACAATGTTCCATAATTACAATTCAAACTTGAATTGGATTTTCCAAAAAAAAAAAAATTATCTAATGAGAGAAAAACATTGTACATGATTGAACAACTTAAAAGTTTGATGTACCAAGGATGAGCTCCGACTCCCATTTATTGGCCGTCTCAACATGCGGGCCTAACCTAAGGTGCAACTTGAGTAACTAATGACATAAGCTCATAAAATCAGAGTAGTGTAAAACTTAAATCATAACATGCTTTGACAAAAAAAAAAATAAAGTTTAAATGGTATAAACATCGTACTAATCTTGAGCAGAAAAATAAATCCATTAATATATCCCAATGAATGATTATGCCTTAATTTTGTGACAGCGACATTCACTTGATCAATAAAAAAGTCACAAACGACAACATGGGAATTAAAAGAAGAAAAAGAATGTACATTCCTAACAAAAGTGTAAAGCCCTTTTGACACACTAAAGTTGCTCGAAGGAAAAATAAGATTGTTAACAAAAACTCAAAAAATAATTTATTAAATGACATAAAATACTCCCCAGATGAAACCTTAACTAGGTTATTCTTTATCTATATCGTAGATAAACCACATGAGGGAGCTTTATCCTAGTGAACCAGTTCTCCTCTATTGGGCATGCTTATCAGTAAGATATCATGGTTGGAGTCTAAAAATCATTCCTTCTCGCCCATTCTAAGTACCCTCTATTCAATAACCCAACAATTGATGATGTGTAGTGTTAGGACATTATCTTGCCAATATATAGGTAGATCAAAAAATTGAAGTACATTTAAATCTTTAAGGGTGTTCGCATTTTCCTTAGACATGGTATGTTTGACCAAAAAAAAAATAGATCCTACCATAGATGGTTGACACCTACACTCGAACATCCTTGGGTTCAATGTTTTAAAAATGAAGATAATGCAAAAAGGACATTTTGTCAACCCCAAATGTGTCCATAATAAAATCACTTTGGTACCTAAACACGAATGCAACAACAAAATAACACTAATACCAATTGCAAACCAATACCAAATTAACAACAACAGAATAACACCATAATATCATCACTTCAATACCACAAACCCATCACAATACAACCAAATTAGCACCTTAATAACACCAAAAATACAACGTAGATATCACCGTAATAACACCGATTCAATAACATAATAACACCAAAATATGTTGACATATTAACACCAAAAATATGCCTAGACAACTTAGAACTTAAATAACACCAAAATATGTTTAAGATACAACGTATATATCACCATAATAACACCAAATCAACAATAGAATAACACCAAAATATGTCCAAAATAACACCAAATTATGTCCAAACAAATTAACACTCTAATAAGATAAAAATATGTCCAAAATAAAACATACAAAATAACACATAATGATCATTTTATTCAAACTAAAATGAAAAAACACCAAATCAACAATAAAATACCACCAAATTACATTTACAATAACACCAACACCACAAGTCCACAAAGTTGAACCAAATTATCATTGTAATTACAACTCAACTGGAATACAACTGAGATACCACCATAATATCACCAAATTAACACCTCTACACAATCAAATTACCATAAAAATTAATCCATGAAATTACCCATTCAACATCATAATTACACCATATTGCTACCATAATATCAACAAATCAACACAAAAATACATAATATAAACTCTAAAAAACAAGCATTATAACATCCATTATACACCACAATCAAGATATCAAAAGATTACCTAATTTGAAAACCAAATTAAAATCATAATACCACCAAATTACACACACAATAATACCACATTACCATCCCAATAACACAAACTTAGCTGCATAATATTGCAAAAATTTTCTCTAGAATGCCATAATATCACCCCAATAAAATCATTTCACTTTAGAATAACACCAAACATGGTCGTATTGTGGTCTTTTTAGTGTGGTTGTAATGTTGGGTTAATAATGTGGTCGTATTAAAATATTATTAGTGCAATATTATAATGTTATTGTGATACAAATATGGTAGTATTGTTGTGTTGTTAGTGTAATAATATGAAATTATTATCATACAAATGTGGTTGTATAGTAGTGTTATTTGTGTGATCATATTGTGGTGTTAATAGTGTGGATGTATGATGGTGTTGTTACTGTAGTATTACAATGTTTGGTTGTATTGTAGTGTTATTAGTAGTTGTAATATGTGGTTAATAGTGTGGTTTTATAGTGGTGTCATTAGTGTAGCATTGTGGTGTTATTGTGATACAAATGTGGTTGTATTATTGTGTCATTAGTGGCTATAATGTGGGTTAATAGTGTAGTTGTATAGTGGTGTTAGTAGTGTGGTATTATGGTATTATTGTGATTAAAATGTGATCATATTTTGATGTTATTAGTGTGGTGGTATGGTTGCTAGTTTAATGTTAGCATTCTATTGTTTTGCTCGTGATATGGTTAATATAGTCAAAATCGTAAATTATAAACTCTTGAATGCAATTAGAACCAAATTTTTTATTTAATCAGTGCTTTCTGCTGACTCCTTCGCTTTATGTTTTCCTTAGGTTTTTTCATTCTTTTATGTTAGCTTGCTTGAAAACTAAATGAAAAATACATGAGTGAGTTCGCATGAACCATAAATCCGGATGCAAGTGTTGTTTCAGAAAAACCTAAATATCACAACTTATATGGAGAGAGAGAGGGACTGCGATTACTTCTAGTCTGGCGACCTACTTCTTTGGAGATTTCAAAACCCTACCTATCAATATCACAGATGAAAAACACTCTGTGAAACTCTAAATCCGGATTGCTTCGAAATCATTGTTTTATTTTCGAAGCATTGGGTGGTATTGAGACTAGGTCAGGTGTCAGGTGCCAAAAGACATCTTTTTTTTACCACAAGACGAATATAATTGGAGTTCGAATGAAATATTTTTGGACTACTGATACATATTTTTTTACTTTCCTTGCCACCGCCACACCGAACTCATCGCTCCGACGCCTACGCCGGCACTATTGTGGTTGTTGCCGCTCAAATCGCTGCTATTGGAAGCGCTCAGAAAGGAGGATTTGGAGGCGGTGGAGTATTAATGGCGGGTTCTTTGTTTCCGCAACACTTTCGAGATTGGAACCGGAGAGTTTTTACCGGTGAGAGAGTAACTTCTTTCATTGGCAGTTTCATTTGTGGCATGGATAAAAGTTGTAATCTTGTTCCATTCTTCTTATGTTAGTCTTCACAACCAGTTTATGTTAGTCTTCTGAACCAGAACAATAGAGTTTTTTTCTCATCAGTGTTGGCGATTAATTTGGTAATTTCTGTTGCCAACTCTTGATGGTTTCTTGAGGCTGTCAAACCAGTTCTAGCTTTTTAGGGTTCAGAGAGAGATAGAGAGTTCTCTCTGGGCTTGTATGTTTCAAAAATTTCAAATGAGAGATTTTCTTTATCCATTTATTGAACACTTTTGTCCATTAAATCTGTATTTCAGTATAACCTTTACTGGAAGATTTCGATGCTTATTTCAAGTTATACTTGCATCAGTGTCCAATCTACTAAATCATTTGTAATTATTAAAACTGATTTATGCCTAATTAGTAATATGGCATGGGCTAGTCTTTCCTGCAGTATTTGAATTTTATACAAAAAATCAACAAATGATAGTTCTCATCAAAGTGATACATAATGCTCACATCTGAAAGTAAATGAACATTGATCTTTTTCTTTCACAGTCTTCAGAAAAAATAAACTAAAACCCTCGAAGAAAATCCTTTGCTTCTGAGTTCTGAGGAACTCTTTTGCATCTTTTAGCTGTTGATCACATCTGCCTCATGCTCTTGTTGCACAGAAAGAATTTGCATGTCTTCATCATAAATTGCTGTTTAGTTTGATCACAATAATCGAATTATCAATAGGATACACATTATCTGTTATACGATCTCTCAGCTTCTATATTACCCATCTCCCATGAGTATTTCTTGAGCAATATCAGCAGCATATCGTTCCACATATCAAGAGCCCCTGGCAAGCACCAATGCACGCAATCTCTGTAACCTCTCATCCATTCATTGTTCCAGTTTGAATCCGGGTGCGCATCAGGCCTCATCATCATTGCCTTCGTGATATCCAAGAGCTCAAACCGTCTCTTCACATTCCTTGAAGCTATTTTGATTTTATTCACTTCCTCCACTTGCGCGTTTCGAATGTCCCAGTAAGTCCCCGTCATGCTTAGTTCGCTTTCGTCGAATGGTCTGGTCCTGTTACAGTAGCCGCCATCGTTCCAAGTCCCGTTTTCAAAGTGTGCCGGTGAAAATGTCCTCAACACTATGAACATATTCTGATCAGACTCTCTGGCTTCGTCTAGGAATTGTAGTGTGGTTTTGAAGGCTTTTTGCAAGCCAATAGTGGGGTCATGATTTGTAACATTTTGGTCAGAGCAGAAGATGCAGCTGGTGAGTTCTCCACCTTCATATAAGTAGATTTTTCTTGAGAACCAATGGCCGCTAGAAATGACTATATAGTCGATGAAGTGAAGTCTGTCGGTCCATTCTCGATCCATCGTGTCCAACTGAAGGTCGTAGTCGCCAGAGCCAGATCCATTCATTAATTTTTCTGTTCCTTGCACCAGGAATTTGGTCCACATTACCATAAGAGTGAAATTATGGGATTCAAAATACCAAATTGGAAATTTATCTTCTTGATCTTTGTGGAATGGTTTCGGAATCTCGGTCTGCAATTTGTTTGAATAAGAAACTGTTAAATGGAAAATAATTGTGTGTGGTTTGTAATAGGAAGTGATATGGATCAGTTCTGTGAGGGGTTTCATGCATTGAGCCTTATTTTGCACTGTAAAGAGGTTTTTTTCATGAACATAGAAACATTTATATATTTTAGTTAGGAGGAAAGTGTCAAAATAATTCCCCGATTCCTTGCAGGAGGGTCATTTTAGTCCTTCAGTGTATAAAGTATCAATTTAGTCTCATTTTTCTTTTAAGATTTCTTGAAATAATGACTACGAAAGACTATTTCAGCCCCAATTTAAGGACTTTGTGGACTAATTTGATATTTTAGTTAGGATGAAGTATCGGTGTTAGATATGCAAATACATAGAAATGGAGTGGTATGTATGTAAATCTTCCTTTTATTAGATACTAATGGTTTGGCTGTAGCACAAACTTTAAAGTCATGATTAATGTTATTTGTGTGTCCTATCATTTTTGTGTATCCCTGGCCCTTATCATGTTGGCAAGCCACTATGAACTTTAAATATTACTGAAAATATTTCTTTTTATTTTATTTTATGATATGGTTGTACATCTGGAGATATTTGTTTATTTAATTGCATAAACAGTTTTTTTTTTTGGGGGGGGGGGGGGGGGGGGGGGGGGTTTGGGGGGGGTACATACCACCCAATTCTTTGACATATTTAACACCTTAACCTTAATTATTACATTTATTCCACCCAAATCTTTCATATCACATGAAATACCACTATTTCAACTTCTAAGAAGTGAAATACACCTTTTCATGCATAGGGGAGGTGGCATGCATGTAAAAATTGATGTTTTGGTGTCATACATGTAAATACAAAAGAATTGAGTTGTATGTATGTAAACCTTCCTCCTATTTATTTTTAACAGGACCTCAAATTCTGTGTCTTCCGAATGTTTGAATAAATCCTTCCACCATTTTCTGTAGTATGGTTGCCACGATAAACATTTTTAATTTATTTGGTCATTTCTCTTAGGGTCCATAAATTTGCGTAAGTCAGAATATAAGTTTTCTATGAATTTACTAGATTCAGTCATTTGGTTGGATGTAATAAGACATAATTATTCATCTTGGACTCTACAAACACCTTTAAGAACCTCTTAAATGTGATGAATTTTCGTACAAATAAGATGAAAACATACTAATTTCTTTATAAAACAAGATTTCTTTCTACAAGCAACCGGATGAGCCCTTGAAATTTTACAAATGGCGATGGGAGAGAGGGAAAGTATTATTTTTAAATTCAATAATGCTTTTGTATTTGGTTTTACATGTGTCGACTTATGATCCCAACAATAGAGTTATATCCGATCGTGTAATTGGCAGACAATGCAAATTTTTTAGTAATCTTCAATACTGAGACGGATCATTATATGATGTGATGGAAATATGAAAATCTACTTGCATTGACAAGGATAAAAACTTGCATGCAAATACGAAAATATACTTGCATTAAAGGATATAATTTTTGTTTTGTTCTTTTGATTGGATATGAAATGGATTAGCCTAACCTCAGAGAGAAAGCAGACGAGTGAATCCGCCTGATTTCGAGCAACCGAATCTCCAACAAAAGCCATTCTCTTCCCTCTAGAAATTTCAAGGAATTCCACAGCACTGAACCTCGGCAACTCGCACCTTGTCGGCTGCCATATCCACCTCTCATAATCCCCCTTCTTCCCATACTTGCCGCAGTTTTTCGACTCTGGTAAAGTTTTGCATGTCTGGTTAGTGTATCCATGGCTGCTTCCATTATCTCTCACCCAGCTTCCATTGGTAATATCACACCCTGGTTTCCACCCGCCTGATCAGAACCAAATCAAAGCTATCATCAGGTAAAGAATTCATGTATGAATCAATATTCATTCTTTGTTTTTTCTGCAGTATACCATTGAATCTTTGTTTGAGCTCTTTGATTCTAAATGGGGGAGAAGAAGAGTTTTGGGAGAAGATGAAGAAGATGAAGGAGCCGATTAGGAGCCATGGAAATAAGGATTTTGATGTGAGGATCATATTGTAGCAAGGGGAGAAGGGAATGTGTAGCTATATTAATGAAGATTTTAATGGTATTTTTGAAGGAAAGATGCAGGAGAATGGATGTAGTAAAATTTAATGGTTTATTTTCCTGCATGTTGGTTGATTGGGGGATTAGAGGAGATGATATTTGCAATTAGGAGGGGGAGAAGGGGTTCGATTGGTCCACGTATAGGGATTTGAATATTGGTATTTAGGAGGATGTTTCTGCTTATTTTTCGGCTAAATTGGTTGAAAAAAATGGCCACGGTTTCTTACTTGCTATGTTTGACGTTATTGTTGTTGCTATTTTTTTTCTTTTTTTTATTTATTTATTTACTTATTTTTTATTGTTTTTCTGTGGTTGACCCAATGAGTTGGTTTTCTAGATAGTTGGTGATTGACAGATATATTTAAACCCCTTGAATTAGTTGTCTTTAACTAACACGCACATAGGCTCTCTCTCTCTCTATAATTGGATGAGTTGGTTTTCTAGATAGTTGGTGATTGACAGAGATATTTAAACCCCTTGAATTAGTTGTCCTTAACTAACACGCACATAGACTCTCTCTCTCTATAATTGAATATTCAACCTCCCTCCTTTTCTTTTCTATCTTCAAGTTTGCATTGTTGATTATGTTTTATAATATAAGGATTATGTGTAATATAATTTTATTTCTCTCTCTCTCATAATATAAGAATTAGGTGTGATTCATTAATTTTTATAATAATTTGATTATTCATTGAACATGACAAGAAAATAACATGGGTGCAGAGACTGTCATTTATTTATTTTTTAATGTCTTAGTTCCACTTGTATGTTTAGATTTTATCAATCAAAATGATTCGATACATGTAATGTATCATTAATGATTTATTTAATTAATTGTAAATCATTTAAAATTTATTATACTGTTTCGGGAAATTTACATACGCAGCGCACATAAATCTCGCACCTAAACTTTCATATTTACATACATAGGATTCGGTGTTTTCAAATTTCATTATATTTGATCATACACTCTCTTCTAAATGTCTCTTCTCTATTTATAAATTCCCTTAGGGTGTATTTGACATTTTGCTACAGTGAAAAATGATGGGAGATGAGCCCTAGCTATGAGCTGCTGCTTGATGTCGTTGAGAGGGAGGTGAGGCTTGTGTCGCTCCTCCGGGTAGAGGATCTTGTCGGTTGCGAGAGGACAGCGATTTATTTGGTTTGCTTACCCTCTCTCAAGCTGAGGGTTCATGCATTGAAGTGTCAGCTTGCAAAGAGGAGTTGGTGACTCGTGACTGAAAGAGATTTGGTGAAAATGTCTGCAATCTTGTCCAGAGACATGATATGTTCTTGTATATGCTTTGCATGTTTGATATGATCCTGAATGAAGTGTTAGTCCATCTTTATGTGTTTGGTTCTTGCATGAAAGACTGTGTTTTGTGCTAGGGCTATTGCAGACGTGTTATCACTGTGGAGAATGGTGAATGTAAGCTGTTGTTGGAGAAGTTATTGTGAAAGTCTCCTTATCCGAAGAACATTTGTGGTTACAGAAGCCATGGCTCTGTATTCCGCTTTTGTGGAGGATCTTACAACTGGAGGTTTTTTTTTTTGTAGACTGTGATATGAGATTGGGGCCAACAAAGATACAAAAGCCTAAAACAAATCTTTTGTTTTATAGATTGTGGCCCAATCCATATCTAGATATGCTCACAAGACCAGGTCCTCTGAGAAAATGGGCAATCTGTGGTGTCTCGTGCCATTTAGATATCTCAGAAGACGCTCGAGGAGCTGTGTATTTTGTGAGAGGTTTATGCATGTGTTTGCTAAGGAAATTAACCGTGCATGTGATATCAGAGCGGGTGACTGTGAGATATTGCTCTGTGCCTATGATTTGTCTGAAGGTTTGAGGGTCTTCTGTTGAAGTTGTGTTGTTTTTGGTGGTGGAAGAGGAAGAAGAGGTAGATGGGTAAGAGCTGTTTGGATTCTAGCATACTAGTTTTGTTTAGGATGACAAGAAGATATTTGGTTTGCTCTATGAATTAGCCTTTTTTGTGTGTGATGTACTTGAACTCTCGACTGCTAGGACATGAGAGATGGAGCCTAATTTCTTTATGTTGAACTGTTGGCTCAGGTTATTAATTAAAGAGTTGATGAAATTGGGAGAGTTACCGGTGATGATGATGTCGTCTATGTATATGAGAAGGAAATTTTTTGTTTTGTGTTTTGTGTATATGAAAAGTGAGTTGTCAGATGTGTTGAAAGTGGAGTGTTGATTGTAGAGATAATGGCAAAAGGTGGAATACCAACGACGGGAGGCCTGCTTGAGTCTCAGTCTGTCACTTTCGACATACTGAGACGATGGTCGGGGATGATAGAGAGAGGGAGAGAGAGATAGAGAGAGGGAGAGCTCAAACTTTTCGGGACAATAAGATAACATTGATTTGGTGTGGATAATTTTTATTTATTAATAAAAAAGAAAAGACTTGGGGCATGTTCATCATCTCCATAAAATATTTAAAATGCTCTTTAAATTCTTTTAGATTAATATATTACTAATATCAAATGTCATTTAAAAATATATAGAAAATAGGCTAAGTTTGCTAACAAAATACTGCCCATGCTGCTATATTGATAATTTTAATAAAATGAATGCGACTATATTCATGGACATCCTGATAATCTCTATTAACAAGATAATAATATCTTCAATTCATAGTTTTTTTTGGGGTATTTACATATATATAACTCATTTCTATTTACTTGAGACCTATATTTTGCTCATAATCATAATACCCCAATTTTTTTGTATCACATCAAAAATATCACCATTTGAATTTTGAAAAATTCACACATTTCATGCATGGGAAATTTGATATTTAGGGCTTATTTATATATATATATATATATATTCTTATTGGGATCAAGAGTGACTTGTTTAAATAAAAAAAAAATTAAAATTATAAATTTTTAAATAAAAAATTACCTAAAGTAATCTTTGAAAGAAATAAATATAACAAAATTTTAATTAGTTATAAATCTTTAAGGCAATTAAGTTATTTAAAATAATACAAATATATAATTTCAATCAAATCAAGCCAAACACGACAGATCAAGCATCTATTAGTGTTTTGTTCATTTATAAACAAAGCTAAAAATGTATTTATGTTCAGCTCGTTTGCCTAACGAAAGAATCGATTATGAGTTACATTACGAACCGAACAACTACTATTCACAAATAATGATCTAATTTTATAGCCCTAGCGGTATGTACTTAAAAATTGAAGTTTAGATA
>NW_018165629.1:191102-199758 GCF_001263595.1 Phalaenopsis equestris | reverse complement strand
CCTTAAAGCAAAGGCTGCAGTAGACTTTTCATCATAGGTCACTTAGGTTCCCATGCTAAGACAAGGAATAGAAATACCTTCATACAGGCTAATTTCTTGCATTCCAAATGATTAATCTACTCCCACTTGTTCTGAAAGGCTGCCAAAGCTTATGATAGTTACCATCGCTCAAAGTCACCTATTCCCTCATAAAAAGAGCTCAGAAGCGTGTCAAAGAAAAATAAAGAAAAATAAATTAATCATGTGGGTCATTCATACATTTTATTTTTAATTAGAAATTCCTTTCCCCATCCTAGAAGGTGTTCTAATTCCTCAATTTTAATGAAAGCTCATCTTTTTTGCCATGATATAGATGCGAGTGCCTGGTGCAGAAAAATCAAACTCTTACTACTGGATTATCCTTTCAAAAGTCCAAGACGGCAACTTAGGTCAATCTGTTCCTAGAATTTTAGCATTAAAAAATATTTTCAGCTTTACTAGTCCTGATGATGAGGCAAAAAAAAAAAGTTGCCTATACTTCAAATGACCAATGGAGAATAGTTGATATATTTCCCATCGGCCAAAAGGGAATGCTAGAATTCTTTGAAAATAAATGGGTGTACTCAAATTAGAAAAAACAATGCTAAGTTACCGTCTATATTAAACTATATTTTTGGCACAAAAGTTCTAGAAATTATATAATAGCAAAAATTTCCGATGTAGTGCAAGTTCACGAAACTGCTGCAATGCAGGACCAAGAAAGCTTGGAAGCCTGGAACACGATATTTCCCATCAAAAAATAATCCTTACCATTTCAAATATGAAATCATTTCATTAAAAAAAAAAAAAACTTTTGTAGTGGTGCTCAAATAAATTCACTATTCTTGTTAATTCACAATCATGCAATATTTGACTTTGGCGGTGTTTGGTAGCTACAATTGATATGATTTAGCAATGAATTTAACTTAAATGCAATCACACACCAAAAAATAAAAACTAAATTCAAAACTCTATTAAATTGAATTTTCTCGCATTCTGTCTTTTTTTTTTCTAGCATTCCATCTCTTTTACAATGTAAATCCGGATTTACTAAATATGACTCTGAATGTGGATTTACTCTATTGTCGCCCGCGAGCTTCTCCGTCACACACTAGATTTGATAATCCGGATTTATCGGATTTGATAAATCCTATTTAATGTAAATCTAAGTTCCAACCAAACAGTGCCTTGCAAGTTTAGCTTTTGGTGTGGTATTTTGATATGCACGTGACTCCTAAGGACGGGAAGCCCTACCCTGTTGTCTTTGAGAGAGTCATCCTTGCAGGTGAACCGGTCTGGACTGGTCAGACCAAGCCAAGCGATCCCAACACCCGGATGGGGCCCACCAAGCCGATATTCACGTATAGGAGAAAGATAATCAAGGGGGATATGGGGGGAGAGTTTGAAAAAAATCTTGGAGTATTTAGGAGGAAAAAGTAGATAGGGTTTGTTTTTATGTTATGTTTGTAGTAGTTTTTTCTTTTGGAATGTGTTCCTAACGACGTCTAGAATTTGTAGATAGACGATCTACCTCTCAAACAGTAAATCAATGTTGTATCTCGTTTTTCTTTTTTTAGTGGTATTAGTAAAAGCAGCCCTCATTTGAATTTCTCTACATCTTGATTGCAATTTACTCGTTGTTTGTTAGCTGTTTTTGGTTCCGGATGGAATCATATTTTTGCCCTGTTTTGTTAACTTTTTCTCTTATGAATAGGAAACATATCCTAATAAGTATATTCCGATACACAGTAGTATTTAGCGTACAGAATTCAGAATTTGCAAGTAAATGGTCGCAACTCCATAAACTTTAAAACTCAGAGAGACACAACTATGAAGGTGCTCATGAATTAAAGGTATGATTTTCATGCAGTACATGAAAGATACGCCTCTACTAGATCTGATGTTTTCAGGACATTTTTTGAACCAAAGAAAACACTTAAACTGAATATGATGTCAGGGCAAGTTTGGACTAAAACAAAATACTAATTGTACGTAGAACAAAGCAAGGATCAAAAGGCAAAGACTTCAAATCCTCATTGAAAATACAAAAAACACAAGTAAAACAAGGAAAAATTGAACTATACTAAATACAGTTGCAGGACCAGCTGTCAAAGAAATACTAGATAATTCAAGTTTAAAAACAAGAGGCAATGAAAAATAAAACAACAGGATTACCAGCAAAGGACTTCTTTACGTGTTAAACTTCTGAGAAGATTAAATCTTCCAATTTGGCTCAAAGATTAATTGAAGATCGTATTGAATTTTAAGCAGGTAGAAACTTGGATTAATCAAATGAGTTGATGGCCTATTTTATAATTTTGAGAAAAGCATAAATAAAATCTGGCTAGTCAGGAAATTCAGCATTATTGTGAGGAATTTGAATTGTTCTTTTCTAATAAATTGGGGGTTTCACCTTCCTCACGCTTCTGAACAAATTTATTGCAAATTAATGGAATTCATGATCAATTCCATTAATTTACAATAAATTTGGAATACAGTTATTGTAATCCATAGCCTAACTTGTCATCTACCTTGTTCACCGTCTAATAAGCTTGATCATCTTCCCTTATTTGAATTGAGAAAAGCACTAGATAAGAAGACCAAGGACTTATTTGGGCTATAGAATTGATTCTAATATGACTATTTGGTATCCCTAAGGTGCTCCATCAATCTGTTCTTAAACAACGATGATGCGGCCAATTCATTTGGGTACTCCATGTTGAGTGGATTTTTACCGAAGTTATCACATATGATCGATCTTAATCAAGGGCTTGTCATGCTTAAACAAGACGGCTAACCATGCCATGTTATCATATGCATAGTACAGATCAAGTCTTAAAAAGGGTCATGATAAAGAACTAAACGGGTCAACACTTATTTGTATACAATTTAATTTATGTTTATGTCATTCTTTTTTCTTGTAGTCCCAATGTCATGGTATGGCCTTTATGTTAAAGTTTTGTTCTCTATATAAAGAGATTCTATTAATTAGTTGAACTTTAAATCAAAGCATGATTCTTGAATCCTTTCACCTTCCTCATTCTATTGATTGTGTATACATTATTTCCCCCTTCTCACTACCCTTTAGATTACGTGGCTTTTCAACCTCTTTTCCTTCTTCTTGGCTAGGTTGCGCATTCATTCAAGTTCACAAATATCATCAACAATCACTAGCATTTAATGCAACCTGCATTATCACACATTAAGATATAGATATATTGAAGCTTCGTAATGTGAATTTGGAAGAAGTTTCTTTCAAGGTACACCCCTTCTGCCTCTACATCATCCCATGCATTGCCAAAAGTGTGTCCTCCCATACATTCAAACTCTTCTATAAATTATTGTCCTAAAATCATGAATGTTAAAAAGCATAAATTAATTGTAATAGTATCATAACCTTTATGTTTTGATTGTTTTCCCTCATCAAATAAACTCAAAATTTAAAATTCTGGACAAGGGATTCCTAACATCACGTACTATCAGTACGATTTTCAAAACATTTTTATTTGACACCTATGCCAGCTCAAACAATCTTAGATTTCTCTGATAAAACACAGCAACCTTCTTGTTCCCTTTTCCCCAAGCTTTCAGTCAGTCACCTTCAAACTCTTTCCAGTTTTATCTTCCCCAAAATATATACATAATCTCCTTTAATGAAATAAAATAATCCTCATAATCTCCTTCCAAACTAAGCTCTTGAAAATCATTCCTAACATGACAACAACCATATCTCAAAACAAAATAATCAAATCTTTCCTAAACCTATGCATCAAACACTACCAAAACACACATATGCATTATACGATTGTCAATAGTTTTGTTAGCATGCAAATGCAATGACTACTATCTTTTACATTAAAGATTATGAATGAAGCTATTCAGCAAATTATTATAGAATGACTGACATTTTTTATTATTTATAATATGTACTATCATTTTAATTTGATGTTACGATGGCACTTATTATATCATTATATATCAATGTTTATACCAATTCCACTGTTCATGTTCATTTTTATATATTTTCGTCTATGCTATAATAAATTTTAATATCTATTAAGACATTTGTGGTTAATTTTTCTCTTAACAGATCCTGTCATTCATTTGTTCAATGGTAATTCTTTGTTAGAATATTTAAGGTTATAGATTAGAGATTTCAAATGCAGTTGATTTATTCTCCTTTTATTAGTTTAATTTTTTTGTTTTCCCTTGATGAAAAAAGGTTAGAGATTCTATTTATCCACAAAAATTTCATTTCAAACATTTTATGATTATAAACTTTTGCTTGTATGTTTGTATAAAAAGCATTTGCTCTTGAATGCAAACTGTAATGCTAAATATTTGCTCTTAGCATTTGTTGCGTGAGATAAGACTAAACAGTTTCATCAAGTCTCATGTTGCCCAAATATACTACCTTTTAAAGCAAGCATGATAAGGTTGGTTCGGATGATATAGGGCCGTCTAGGAAGCAATTCGACCGGACAGTTCATCCATGGACATTGTTCGATAATTAGACTTGATTTGGAAGGTCATGACATTCAAATCCTATTCTGTCTCCAATACATAAAACCGATAAAAATATAAATATATCAAAATAAATTATGAAACGTTCCAAAATATGAAAAGAAACTTCAAAACAACTCGTTATGCTTTCTCACTTCTAAACATATCTAAACCGATCAAGTAGATCATCCAATAAGTCTGCCTGCACAATAAAACAACGTTCGTGATGTCACGAGCAACAAGAAACCACAATACAAAAGTACAACAAACAAAGCAATCGAATTCAAGCAATAATAAGAAAGAACCAATCAAATCAATTTCTCAATGAAGACACCAAAAAATACTCCACTTAGCACAAAGAATGCATCATCATCTACAGCCCCCGTACCAGCAAGCGCAGAACGGGGATCATCCTCCATCGCCACAGCATCCCTAACTTCCGTATTAGAGGCGGAAAACACCTCACTCGCCTCTAAGCAGACGAAATCGCCCCCGGTAGGTTGTGGGAGCGGAAGAAGCTGACCATCGTAATTGTCGTCATGTGGGAAGGAGCAACAGGAAAGCCCGACGATATGATGGATTATCTCCATGAAGTCATCTTTCATGCCACGAAAACCCCTCGCCATTGGCCTACCTGGATTTTTCCTAGGGTTTTCGTTTCACAGAATCTGGGTGAGATGAAGAGGATTGGGATTTTGCTAAATTTCGGTGAAGGGATTTGGTGCGATTCTCAGCCAGTTTAGCAGGAAGTAAAGTTTCGCTGAATGAAGGTACTAACCGCTAAATATTATTGATATTTGGGATAACTCCATTCATAACACTCGTAACTTTGTTATTTATAAAACTATCACCAACTTTTCTTTTATTGCAATTTGAACCATCTAACCCATTCAACTATGCGTGCCACTGATTTAATAAAATAAAAAAAATATGACTATGGATTTTTAAAATTTTAAAATATGAATTAAGATTTTATTATGAATTTTGATATTCAAATAAAAATTTAACAAACTTTTATGTAAATAATACTATTTTGAGTGTTAATTCTTTATAAAAATATTATACAATTTTTTTTTTTTTTTTGTCACCACAGTCAATTCATACCAACAGAAAAAAATTGTGTATTTCAGGGTTATACAGAGGGTACAGGAGGTTAAATATGTGCTATACCCTCTTTAACCTTCTTGTGACATATCTGTAACTTATAAATATATGAAAACATAACCGTGGAACTATCTGTAACTTATAAATATATGAAAACATGACCGTGGAACTCAATAGAATGTACAGGTAGGTTACATGTATGTTAGGAGGTTTCAGATCTCAATAGAATGTACAGGTAGGTTACATGTATGTTACATGGAGGTTACAGAGGATATAACGTGAATATAACCCCATGTACTCTCTGTATAACCCTGACATACGCAGCGCTGCATACATCTTACGCGTGCAATTTTTTTCCCATACCAACACACCCCTTGTGCTCAAATGGACACTCATCATTTAGACAGTGGTACGATATTATACCGCATTTCAAGTATTCATCAAAACTATATTTTGTATGTTTTTTTCAAAAAAAACTAGATGAGAAGTTGCAATTTATAATTTGGTTTGACTAAATGTGATGGCAGTAAGAAAACTACGTCCTAACTTTTTGAAGATAAGATAAATTTTTAACGGTCATTACAGTTCTTTGAACACTTGTTTCTTTTGTAATAACTTGACAATAATTTCTTCAAACAATTGTAACTTCCCATAAAGATATTTAATGTAAATTTAGTTGAGGATAATTTTATGAAATTAAAAAAAATAGTTAGATAAATTGAAATTAAAAAAAATAGTTAGTTGAAATTAAAAAAAATAGTTAGATAAATTGAAATTAATGTGGTTGAGAAACGTTAAATATATTAGCAATTAATAACTTAGAAAATCACACTATATTCCACAAAACAAATAAATATTATTTAAAGTATGCATGATTATAATGTATAATGCACGACAAATATATTATATAGAATCAGAAGCCATTATCTATTTACCAATTTCAGGTAGTCGTCATTTAGGATTGAAATATCCAATAATGAATTAAATATTAGGGTTATTTGCATAATTCTCATGCATTTATTGAAAGTATCTATCGAGCAATTGCTACGAAACAACGATAAAACATAATTTATCACAATTCTAAGGGCCTATGTGCAAAGATGCTCATCCATCAATTCCCTTTGTCTATGTGCCGATCTCCACTGTTCGTCTTAGGACTTCACTCATGCAGAGGCACTCGCCTATGGCGTTCCTAATTCCGGTTCTCCTCTTCTTCCAGGGCGTCTCTATAGCCTGGAGTTCCATACCTGCGAGGTACGATGGCTTTCCATACGGCGAGAACTGGGGGATCGCTGACGGCATAATCGTGGAATCTTTTTTCGATCCTTTATGTCCCGATAGCAGAGACACTTGGCCTCCTCTGAAGCAAGTTCTCCTGGAATATCACCCTCGCATCTCTCTGCTCGTCCACCCTTTTCCCCTCCCGTAAGCTTTTCTTTGTCTGCACAAATGTTGAAATTTGTGCTCGTGGACACATCTTGTTTGGGTTTCCTTGCTTATTGTATTTGTAGCTACCATATAGCGAAGTTGGTATTGTTTTCTTTGTTTAATGTTTTTTCCATGACGGCCATACTAGGTGAAACTGAAATTTTGATAGTGCAATTTAGGTAGCCTTTTTTGAGAGATTCATTTGAGTGATCTGCTGTCACTTAACGTTTATGGATTCTTAAAAAAATTGGCTGTTTTTCTAATGAGTTTTAGTGGTTTAGTGGAATTTAGCATCGCTTGTGGATGTTTGAGGAAAATTTTTAGATTTTTTTTAATGCTATTGGATATTGTCCTTTGCTTGTTTATTGACCTCTCATTTGAGTGAGATCTGAGCATTGATGAGTTTGTTGATGGAATGGTTGTTTCCTGATTTTTATGATTCAATTGATGCATATGAAAATTTATTTTATTTGACTTATGGGTGTAGATTTGGCCACCTTCTATATGAATAAGGTGTAATTCAAATGAGATCATGTTGATCTCTAATCTCATAGGTTAGAGGAATTTAAGGTGGCCTCGGGCCCATAAATAAAGTCTAATGGGTTTTGATTTGAAACCTTACAAATTCAAAAGGCTAGGCACTTGATGGAGCTAGAATCCAAGAGTTATGCATGTAGGACGTGTGAGTTACTAAAAGATGACTGACAAAACTCAAGCACCTTTTTTGTCAACCGTGCTCGACCAACTTTTGCCGGTCTTTTTTCATTGCTCAACAATCACTATGATGGAAGTCCATCGATAATTTTCCTAAATCATATCCTATAAAATGCTTGTATTTGTTCCAATAATTGCAATGTGACATACTTTCCTAGAACTCGTAGCGAAGAAAATTATCGTTAATCCTCCCTTCACTACAATAATAGCCAATCAACAACCACTTCCCTTATTGGTCAATTAGGTGATGCACTTGGCCACCTTCAGTAGGAACCCCATAGTGGTAAATGAGTAAGCACTTCTCAGCTTTTGTGAATCTATTACTAATAATGACGTGGAGCTGTCGAAGCCTTTACAAGGAGAAGCATCCAAAATTCTTATTATCCAACAATGTTACGGACCATCAATCCTCTTTCTATTGGTCTTGAATCATATGGCTTACTTTTAGTGCTTGCTGACTAATTCATCTTATGGGTAGAGACAATCAACTAGCCAAAGCTTTTACAACAATGACCATCAACTTCTTAGAGTTAGATATCCGCAAGCAATTTCAACTTTTGACTTTATTTCACCGAAATGGACCCTTATTTTTAGACAATATGATGAAGTATTTCTACTCAAAATATGGGATCATTTTGAAATTTGCATCTCTTGTACAAGACAAGAAAACTATTTTTAGAATATTTTAATAATTTTAACTGTCTAAGTTTTATCTTTGTTTTAATTTAAATCGTTAGTAGAATTATCTTCTTTTAAGTTATATGATAAGATTATTAGAAGTTATGCATATTTGGATAGATATTGAATTTAGATTTGTTTTTTCCTTACCTTGCAACCTTGTTTCTATAATAAGCGACTGATGGGTTTGTTATTGATTATTAAATCTTGA
>NW_018165629.1:175685-191002 GCF_001263595.1 Phalaenopsis equestris | reverse complement strand
GACTGATGGGTTTGTTATTGATTATTAAATCTTGATTTGAAATTGAAAGATTCTCTTTTCTCTGTTTCCTTTCTCTCTTTGCTACTTTCTTTCTTTTCGTATATATTTCATTTTCTTTTCATTTGATTCTTATCCTCATCATAACTCTTAACCTTTCACCCCTAGGTTACTCCCATCCGAGATACTTCTTTTCCTTTTTTCCAATTACCGTCACATCCGAAGAAGGAATTTTCTTACTTTTCATTTGATTCTATTATAATCATAACTCTTAACGTTTCAACCCTAGGTTACTGCCATCCGAGATACTTCTTTTCCTGTTTTCCAATCACTATCACATCCAAAGAAGAAACTGATTCTATCATATTCCTTTCTTTTTCTTTCTTCTTTAGTTATTATTTATGAATAAATCACTACAATATTTATTTTGTCTTGAATGGAATCAAGACTTTGGATATGGTGGAAATAGAGATAATCAATAAAGACATATTGCGGGCGGGAGCTTTGTCAGACTTTTTGGTGTAAAACTGTGAAATTCGGCATGTATGGGGCAGGCTAGACCAAAACGGATAATTACCATGTCTAGTATAGGCCTGGTTATTTTTATTTACTCAAAAAAGGCTTTTGACTTAATTTTACTAAGGTTAATTAACTTCTTATTTATTTGAGCTGAAAATTTCTATGTCAAGTGCTTCTTGGTCCCTCTGGAATCAACCAGGCGCTGGATAATTATTCTTGTTGGCTGGTAACAAGCATAATTGTTTTCCAATTTATGAAGTTGGATTTTTGCTGTGTGCTGTGTTGAACTATGTCTAACAAGCTGTAATTTATTTTGTTTTTGCTTCAAATTACATCTTTATGAATTCTGCAGCTTGCCAACTCAAGTGAGTTGCTACGTTCTATTTGTGTAGAATTTGTTACTTGAAAACTTAAAGGGCGTCATTATGCATCTTTACTTCACTTTGAATTCAATGGAAACATGAGCATTTCATTCAATCTAAAGCATCATTAATAGGTAAAGATCTCTGACTTCAGGACGCCACCGAATATTGTTCATTACCATCCTCGACCTTATTTGAACTTACGTATTTAATTCAGACTAGGAAACTCCATATATCAGCAAAATATAACTTTTCTGTTTGATACATAGATTTTCTTTTCCATGTGAATTTAATGTATTTTGCAGTTTCCGATTCATTTTTTATGACGTTTGTAAGCTACTGTTATGATGAGTTCCTTATAAATGCTATCAACTTTTTTCCATTGCAGATATCATGATAATTCGTTTGTTGCTTGCCGAGCACTTCATATAGCCAACACGCTAAATGTATCTGCCACTTATCCTTTACTAGAGCTGTTTTTTAAATACCAGGTGAGTCCTTAAATCATATAGATGTACATAAGGAAATTAGATTCTTTTATGTGCTTGGCGGTTTTCTTCCCAAGAGAAGTGTTGTGTCATATTACCTTTGCAAGTGGTGTCGTAGATTATTCAAGAAAAGTTAGTATATCTCTCTTGGCAGCTATGCCATATCACAACCGTCATTTCGTGGCTCTCTATGTTGTTTTCAATCGGAATAGCTGTTAAACTTTTTCTATTGCCCTACAAACTCCGCGACCTCGAATATTTTTTTTTCTATTATTATTTCACAACTTCTCCCCATTAAATTCAGTCCTTAAGCACTTTCCGGGGACTCTAGAACGGTGTCATCAAGGGTGCAAATTTTTTGAGCTATTAGTTTCCAAATACATATATAAGATGTTTTGCTGACAAACTTATTAATTGGATGAATTGTTTGATGAATTAATCACATGAGTGTTGATATAAATTTGAGTTAAAGAGTAGATTAAAATTCTGGGAATTGCTCAATTTCATCCACGTACAAGAAGTTAATTCTAGCCTCAATGAGATCCATCCATCTGAATGCTAACATAATTATGAGATAAGAAGTTAATCACTTGGGAAAAATCAAAATTAACTTTATGCATATCATAATGAAGATTATGATAATCATAGATAGCAAACATGCCTTTGATGACGACATAACTAGGAAGGTAAGAAATGACACGTCTACATTTGATGTGACAATAGATTGTAAAGTTACATTCTAATTGGGAAATGGTTATCAATATTTTTTTTTGAAAAATAACCATCAAGCAAAATTTATGGAATTCAAGTTAAGTGAGCAAGCAAAAGTATATTGGATCAATGTGAAAAAATATTTGGAAATATTGGGTGGAGAACTTTGAACTACTTCGGATGATATGAAGAATTACTTAACTGGAAGCATTTGCTTTTATCATGAAATGATTGACTAATTGATAAATTTAACACTCTGAAACAAGAAACAAAACTATCACTGAATGCATAAATAAATTTGTCTTATTATTATATTCTTAAATGACACTTCTTAAGTTTAGAGCTGGACTAAGATCTAACATTAAACGTGATGTGACACTTCATCTGATTTCTTTGGCATAGCATGCTTTTCAATTTCCCTCTCTCTCTCTGTCTACTTCCATCCTAAAAATGTTATTATGTTTCGACCTATGTTTTTGCCACCATTGTTTTCTATATTGTAAAAACAAGAGCTTTAAAGCTTTACAATCAAAATCATACTGAAGTAAACATTGAGACTTAACTATCACCTGCTTGAACCTATTAACTTCTTGGTTTATTCTGTTTTCATCTTTTTTCTTTTTTTTTGTTTCTAGAAAACTTTTACACACATGCCGCATAATTTATATGTATTTACATATTTAACACCTAAATTTTGATGTTCACTTTAATACCACTTTGTCTATGCATCAAAAGGTGTATATTACTTTTAAAAAGATAATGATATTGATATTTTTGATGTGATAAGAAAGATTTGAGTGTTAGACATGTATAAATAAAAGTTTAGGTGTTGGATATGTAAACTCATATGATTTGTGTGGTAGCATGTAAATGCCCCTTTTTTTGTGTGGCATTTACACACATACCACACAATTCTTATATATATACATGTCTTAACAGCTGAACTTCTATTTCTACATACATAACTCCCAAATACTTGATATCACATAAATATTACTACCATCACTAACTTATTTAGAAATACACCTTTTCATGCATAGTTATTAAATACCACGGTGTTATAAATGCGAATATCAAACTTTATATAGACATGTAAATGCATAACAATTGTGTGGTATGTGTGTAAATTTCCCTTTTTTTTTCCCTCAGTGATATAATTAGGTCTTGCCTAACTCGTACAACACTTTGAATCTTTGATGTGCACCAACCTCTTTTGAATCTAGGGACATTTATGTACACACCACCCAATTTTTATGTTTTTACGTATCTAACACTGAAAAAACTCATTTACATATCTAACATCTAAGTTTTCATATTAGCACTCAAATCTTTAACATTACATAAAAAATATCACTAATATTAACTTTTCATGCATGGCGGCATATGTATGTAAAAAATGGTCTTTAGATGTTAGATATGTAAATACATAATACTTGACTGGTATGTATGTAAATTTTCCTTGAATCTAATTACAATGAAATCTTTTTACACTGAACAGGAAAAGTACTACAATGGTCCAACCAAAAACTTATCCCGGGAAGCAATAGTTGATGACATTTCAAGACTCGGCGCCGAAGCAGTTGGGAGCTCTCTTTTACCAGAATTCAAAAATGGCTTCATCGATTCCCACTCTGATTCAGCCACAAGAACATCGTTCAAGGTGATAATTCTTCAAAGTTTTTATATTAATTTTAGTTTATGGTTTTATATATATATATATATATCTAAAAATCTGTATTTTCTGTTCTTCAATCAAAGTATGGGTGCACCAGAGGAGTCTTTGGCACGCCATTCTTCTTTGTTAACGGATTTCTTCTCCCCAACGCTGGTTCTGCTATTGACTACGAGACATGGAAGAGTGTGATTGAACGTTTGGTGAGAAATCATGAGGAAGAAATGGGTGATGCAGTTTCCTCTATTTAGTGCTTTTATATTCGTGCAAGGATTATTGTTTTAGAAATAAAAATAAAATTTTTTGTTGTATTTTTAGTCGAATGTATTGTTTCTATTCTGATTGTTGTCTGCTTCTTAGTGGTTATGCTTTGTATATATTTCATTTGAAAAAATGACCGTTAAAACCTGAAGTTTTAAGTGCTGGTGATGTTGAGTAGATTATGGATTTTGTTCAGTTCGGGGAATTTTTTTTTCTTTTATTTTATATTTGGAGAGATTTTGCTGATTTTAGATTAGGAATTTTTAAACAATAAAAGATTAGAAAATTAAAATTTCATTATGTCATATTGAGTGTCATATTTTCATTTATTTTAATAAGTTAAGATCTTTTTTTTTATACAATAAGCCTAAGTCCTTTTAGGTCTACCATTGTCCTTCTTAACATAAGTCGAATCTAAATCTTCTACTCTCTTGACCAGATTATTAGATGGTCGTCGTTTAATTTGAGCAAACTATCTAAGATGACTCTAATCGTGTCCATCACTAGAGATGCATAAATCCTTTCACGAATATATTTATTTTACATTTGTCTCTAGTGTCGAGCCACTCACTACCTAAGCACTCATCTTAGCAACCCTGAGTTTTATGTTTCTCTTTTAAAGGCCAACATTATGCTCCACAAAGCATTGCAAGTCTCACCGTCATCTTATAAAATTTTCCTTTTAAGTCAGAGCGATACTTTTCTATCACACAACTAGCTCAATGCATTCTTCTAAAGTTTGAACAATAGACTCGTGATATCTAAAATAGATTTCATTTATTGATTTGATCCCCTATAGTTATAACTCTGTTACTAGATCTGCTATTACTAAAAATTACATTCAGTGTATTCAGTTTTATATCTACTCAAATGAAGGTCATTACACTCTAATTTAGACTTCTGTAATTCATTGTTTTCCTGAACTCTTTCTCTAGTCTTATCTATAAGAAGGATATCACCAACAAAAAGCATAAAGAAGGTACATCCTCTTATAAATGTCTAGTAAGAGCATTGATACCTAAAGTGAAAAAGATATGGGGTTAAAGTTGATTCCTAATGTAATCCATTTGAAATAGGAAAGTACTTGGTAAATCCTACTTCTGTTCGAACACAAGTGACAACTCTTAGCATATATATCTTTAATGATTTGAATATAAGTCAAGTAAACACCTTTTTTTTTTTCTAGAACTCTCCAAGAATTTTCCTTAGAATCTTATCATAAGTTTTTTTTTAAAAATCTATACAAAACATATGTAGATTCTCCTCACTCTCTCCATGCTTCTCCATCAAACATCTCAATACATGTATAGCTTCCATGTTAGACTTGCCCGGCATAAATCCAAGCTGATTATGAGAAATTCTTGCATCATGTCTTAACCTATGTTCAATTACTCTCTACCATACTTTTTTATGTATGTCACATTAACTTGATTCTTCTATAATTTGCACATTCTTATGCATACCCTTTATTCTTAAATATGGATGCCAAAATACTCTTCCTCCACTCCTCAGGTATCTTTTTAATTTTTAAAATAGTATTAAAGAGCTTAGTAAGCCGAAAAACTCTCAAATCTCCTAAACATGTCCACACTTTAATTGGGATATCAACTCCCACTGATTTTCCATCATTGGTTTTCCTTAAACACTCCCTCGACTTCCTCTTCGCCAATGTGACGATAAAAATACAAAATTATATTATTATTAACGATAGTAAGATTACTAATATAGGTCGCATTTTCAAAAATTTCATTGAAAAGTTTAGCAATCTTTGAAATGTGGAAAACATATTTTCAAATCTTATATATAGGTGTATAAAAAATCATAGAAATGTAAATGCATAGGAATTACATGGTATATTAAATTGCGAAATCTTTTCAATTGTGTAGGAGATCATGAGGAACAACTTTCATGAAGGGTGAAAGTCATTTTGAGGTCAATTGGTTAATCAATTTGGTGGATTTTTGATTTTTGACCCATTTTAAGCATGTTGGGCTAAGTTTGGGTCAAACTTGAGCTAGCTATAAATGTCAAAAAAAAATTGATTTTTGACCCATTTAATTTTTGATTTCTTATAAATGTCAAAGCATTTTATGCACATTCTTAATATTTATCTTATTTAATCTCTTAAAATAAAATTTAAGAAATGTAATAATAGAATTGTACGATTAAATAAGATAAATATTAAGATAACATATAGTATATTGTATTGTGAAAATGATTTTGGAGAAGAAGGCCAGTGTTGGCTTCTTACATTTCATTTATATATTTGATGAATGAATATATTATCATAAAATTGAAAAGATTTCGCAATTTAATATTTATTTAATTTGCAGATTACGACCAACGACGTACGGTATCATTTTCATTTTTAGGACTATATTAATTCATACTTTCGCAGTCTAAATAATTACATTAACAATTCCCTCCATAAAAAGCTTTGACTTCTTATCTAAGCATGCCTAATTTGGTCAACGCCGGCCTCCAAAGCTCTAAATTATCTTAAAATTTAAAAAAAAAACCAGGTCCAACCAAACCAAACAAGAGCGAGTACAATCCAAGAAAAAATATTTCATACTGACGTTGTATGCAGATACATGCGCTGTTTGATCTTCACCGTTAATCAGATTAAAGTTGTATTTCAGTAAGCTTATTTAAAAAAAAAAATGATAAAAATTCTGACCAAAGGTGAAGATAGGATGGCTGCATGCGCTGTTCGTATGAAATAATTTTTCACATTCCTGAATAGTTCTAATCCATATATAAAATTATTAACTATAATTTTAATCGCATTTACATACACACATCCAAATTCATAGGAATTAATAAATCTAACACATAAATTTTAATATCATATAAAAAATAGTTTTATTTTAATTTTTTTTAAAAATAAAATATATATTTTTATGTATAAATAGAGCCATATGCATGTAAGAAAATGAAGTCTTAAGGGTTTGATATGTAAATACTTAATAATTGAATTAATGGTAAGTATGCAAATCATTCATATTATAATTATTAAACGTTTGAATTGTTCCTTTCACGCGCTACGTCCAAACGCAGAGAATTTATTGGGTGCGGACACCGCATGCATCTCTGCATGCGGTGTCCGATCCGGTCAGGATTATTTCCATTTAAAAAAAAAAAGAAAAAAAAAATTCGGTAGGACCCACCGAAATACATCGGGACCGTAAATCAGATGATCTACGGTCCTGTCCGGATCGGTGACCGATCCATATGGAATAATTTTCCCCAAAGGCATGTGCGGTGACCGATCCGTATGGAATAATTTTTCCCAAAGACATACAAATTCATGGCTACGTACGGCCATGAATTGCGGGCTGTCATTTTCCCAAATCCAACCCGATTTCCACTCAAAGACGTTAAAAATTAAGATCCCCATTCCCGCCCATCTTCTCCCACGACCAAATCTCTTATATCCTCCTCTCTTCATCGCATGTCTTCCCCAATCTCGCTTTAATTTTTAACAGTCCATATATAGTGCGTATGCCTGCGTTGAGAGATCGATATTAAAGCTAGAAGCAAGCGAATATATACATATATATATATATATTTCTTCTGTTAAGATTTCTGAAATTATGAGAACTAATGACAATGGAGGTTCAGCCGCGGCGGCTGCGTCCGGCAACGTGCGGCAGCTCCGCCACATTCGGTGCTTGCGGATATTGGCCATTTTTCTCACGTTGATCGCAGCAGCTTCGATGGCCTTCTCCAAAGAGACCAAGCAATCATACAGCTACAACTCCCTTACGGGCAGGTCCACCTACTTTTCAATCTCCGTCAAGGCCACTGACAATTCGGCCTTTGTGTAAGCCCTCTCTCTCTATCTCTCGAAGAATCATTCAATCCGGATAATGTATGTCCCAATCACGGCACAGAGCTGGCTCATGAGCTAACGAGTCAAGTCTAGTCGTGCTTGAGCTTAGTTTATTAGCTCATCGAGCTCAGTTCACGAGCAAAGCTCGAGCCGGCTCACGTGTTCATTTAACTCACTTACACACTTACTCTTTTTCTTTCTGTGATTTAATTCACATTTCTGTTCTGTTTGGGACAGTTCTAGTTGTTTGAATAAACAGTTGTGAAGCTGCAGTAGAAAAAATTACTTTAAAAAAAAATACGATGGCTATTTCAAATATAATTAATTTTAAAATGTAGAAATAACTTATGTTGAAAAAATAGTTTTCAACTACAGAAAATTCTAAAAAACAACAAGAAAATAGTTTTTAAATAGAAATATGTTGACAGTCTGAAAAAAATAAAGCAGACAAAATGTTGCTCCAAACAGACCCTTAAACGAGTTGTTTCTTAACCCTAGCTAATTAATCGATATATTAGGTATTTCATCGTTGGCAACGTGTTGGTGTTTGTGTGGTCGGTGGTCTTAACAGTACTCTCCTGTATCAAAAACTATGGATCTCGGCTTCTTCTTCCAGTAGCTATTATAGACCTGGTTATGTTGATCATACTCGCCACAACAAATACAGCGGCGACAGTGATTGAAAAAGTGGCCTGGCAAGGTAACTCGCACTACGGCTGGGGTAAATTCTGTAACTACACAAAAAATTTTTGTGGCATTGTTGTCGCCACCAATGTCATCTCATGGCTGGCAACTATGATCTACTTTGCTATCGTTGTGCTCTATATCGTCATCATTCACAGGAGAACTAAGTGATGAAATTTGTATGCATGATTCGAATTATGTGTGGGATTTGTTCTGAGTTTGAATTTAAATTTGTTTTGTGTTATTTGTATATTTTATCTCATGATTTGAAATTTTATGATAATATTTTAATTGTAATTCTACATTTGTATTTAATCTTGATTGAAGGAGAAAATATTATATAATTTGTAAGTATGTGCGAACAACAACGGTAAATGGTAAGATCACATACGTCGCATTTAAATCAAATTATGCATGGTCATGTGGTCATTTCATGTATCGTTATCCGCACATACTTATAAAATATATAATATTTTCTCGGATTGAACAGATTTTAATGAATTAGTTTGAAGTGGGTTTAGCCAAATTACAAATAAATGTGTTGTTTGATTGAATTTATTTTAATTAATTTGTGTGTAAGGTGAACTCTTCATTTAAAATAGGCTCGTAATATACGAGTGGAAATTAAAATACTGCATTTAGAATCATTGTTAAGAAATGTCATTTTATTTGATCTTTTATTTGGGATCATGTTGCTTTATGTTTGGTTTAGATCTTAATTTATATTTATTTTTATTTTTATCAAGTTAGCAATAATTTGATCTCGGCAGAACAAAATAATTAAATTAGAATTTACATGTACATGTCTTTTGTCATACCCTTCATGGTTGGGATGGATTCTCTTTAGCAACAATGTTGCAAGTCCCACCCATTCATTTGACTTCATTTTTTGTTCTTGTAAATGGTATCGTGATTTTTGATGAGGCCTTGGCTAACGCTCGATTGAATTAGCAAGTGAGGCCTTGCATGGCATGATGGTTGGGAGATTAGGTTCAGTGGATGCTATTGGTCGGCTTATCTTTTACTAGCGAAGAGTTGACATGATTGATCCGGTCTGCTAAGCCTTGCTAACATGTCGGTTTGGCTTGGCACACTGTAAAAAAAGCTGGCAAATCACATTCGATTGACCAACCCCCGTCTGAGTCGAACAAGCACCTCATAACCGACCGCTCTGGTCTATCGTGCCAAGAGAAACCGAGCAAAATCACCATACTGCCAAACACCTCCACCGATCAACGTGTATTCCAGAGGGCACACATGTCACTCGGTTGGTTGCCTCGGTCAGTTGACTTCAAGCCAGTCGACCAGCCAATTACCACTAATATTAAAATTCAAATTGTAATACAAGTATGACATAAATTCTATACAATCAATAAGGGTTTTATAAACATTAAGAACAATTTCCATAATCGTTCCCTCATTTCTGTAATTGTGCAAAATACGATTCTGTAAGTGCGGGATAAAAATATGAATAAATGGAATATTCCGTTGATTCTCCCTACAAAGACCCCATATTTATTCAACTCTCTATTTATTCTCTCTTTCACTATGCTCTAACTCTCGGAGTGTGATTGACAAAAGACAAATTATGATCCAATATCACGGTGAGCGTAGACCATCACATCTTCCACGAAGGGCGACACTCGACCAAAAATCTCGCAGAAAGTTAGCCGGCTTCTCCATCCAAGAATTTTGATTTCATTTTGCATTCTCGCACTCGCCCTCATTTCATTCCAACCACTTTTTGCATCCATGAGCTTCCTCAGTACAAATCAGAAGCAGAATGCAACCGGAGCAAAAAAGATTGGAGGCCTTCACTCGTCTCCCACTCTCCTCTAAACTTCTCCCATAATGAAGAGCAGCTGGAGATAGAGAGGAGAAATCGTTGCTATCGGAGGTGTCACGCCTTACTCTTGAACCACTGGAGTCCAGGGACCAACAAACCTCCAAACATCTGAAAGCAATGATCGAATGGATGCATTGACCTCCCAGGAAAGTGGCCTCACATCAACCAATCTCTGAAGCCCACTACATACGTCCATAGGAAGGATCTCCTGCCATACACCCACCTCGGTTCAGGCGACGTTCGACACCTAGCTTGGAGAAAATTCTTCCATTATATACACGATCCAAAGAAAAAAAAATTGAAAAGGCTTGGGCATTGAAGATCCATCAGCACCCATCAATGGAAGATCGCCCCCGCTCCCGATGGATTGAAAAATAGGCCAATCTCGACAAAATTTCACAAAGCCAATATGCATGATGGATTGGTGAGGATATTGAGAATTTCTTCCTCCTTTAAATAGGAGAAAGAATCAAAAACATTAAATAGGACCCACTCACTAAAATGCTTAAGAAGGGTACACTTAAGGATGACAGCTCAACACATTGAAGGGACGTCTCGATGGTTGATTTCTCGGAAAGATAAGAAATGTCAGATTCAAACATGCATTTAAGGCACCCTTTGCTAGAAGAAGCATGAACTATGTAAGCCCATTTTCGATACTCAGGGGACAAAACTAACCATGTATGTTTTCAAACCCTTACCCGATACTCGGGGAACTCGGGTTGACCTAAAGGTAGTCAACCGACTGTATCGCGAGAAAACTGAAAAAATTCATCCCTTAGCAAAAACACCCCCGTATGACATACAGGTCAGGGCATCCAAGGTGTTTTCTTTGTTCATCAGTGACAAGATTTGTGAAGAATAGCTTGGTTCCCACAAAAGTTCTAAGTGGATGCATCCCCTCAACCCCCCCCCTCACAAGTGATTATAAAGATTCGTACCTAGCGGATAGTGAAAGGACGAAGGCCCGCACATCAACGCAAGTTTGAGACAAGTCCCCGAGAGACTCTAAATGAAGTCACAAGAAATCCTAAAAACCAACACGATTGGGCAAGTCCGGGATACGCCCCCGGGAGGTCTAAGCGAGAACGCGAAAGACCAAAAGTCTAAAGGATTTAGGGGACCAAACTAACAAGCCAATATGTGAAATAAACGATTGATTGTTTTCGACTAACAAACTAAGCAAAATCGGATGTTTCCTTGGTCACAAAGCGATGCGAAGTCTAAACTTTGAGGTCTCTAGGAGTAGCCCTATGTCCCTTAGCGACAAGATTCACAAAAATAACTGTTAAGGCCTCTCCAAAAATCTTAGCGGTCACTCGCAGGTAGCCATAAGATTCGCACCGTGGGGCAAGACTAGCCTGAACCGATGCCCACTCGATCGGACGACGCATCTCGAGTGCCCAGAAGGAACAAAGGTTAATGCTTAGGACATTTAAGACAGGCCATCTCCCAAGAATCCATGGGCCGACCAGAGAGCAAAGAACTCTAAGGGCCAAATTCCTAGATAAAACAAGAAATTTTACAACCTTGATTTACAAAAGTAATCATGAAAAGGCAATAATTTTCTTTTCATTACTCTATCAGGAATTACAAGTCTTTTTGTATGACACCAACACATTTTTAGGATATGCAAAAGAAAAAAAAAAGAAACAAAAGAATGCTCTATCAATAGAGCCTTCAACTTGTAGCCCACTCCCTGCCACCAAATTTGCCCTCTCCTTCGAAGGCTTCATCCAATTTGTCAGGGATCATGTTAGAGAAGTCAACCGAGTTAGTGTAATTGTGATTGATTAGGCTGTGATGAATTTATCGATGAGTGGTATAGTTCGCGTCGCGCCTGAAATTGCTCGCCAAATTTTTCTTTTATTCCTCCTTAAAGATAGACGAGTGAAGCTTCCCCTCTAGTTCGACAACCTTCTTCTCCACAATAGTTATGATACCAAGGGATTTCTGGTAGACCTTCTCGGATCCTTAAAGCCTTACCTACAAAAGGTCTTGATTTCTTGAAGCCTTTTTCGGTTGGCATCGAACAAGGTGTCCTTTTGAGTTTCCTTCAACGACTGCTCTACCTAGATCAAGACAAGTCCTTGAAATTGGGCACTTTATGCCCTCGTTAAATGCCACAAGGTCACGTTTCAGAGAAGTTATTGGTGGGCGAAGCCCTACAATGCACGGTTGAAGCTTCCGAACCATACAAAAACTACCAGTGCCGAGGGCAACTCCCTGTTGCCTTCCGACTGTGGATACCAGTTTAGAGACAGATCGAGCATGCTTATCCACTTGCTGCCCTCCTCCATAAACTCCTAGCACTCCCGGGCACATACTCCCACTTAGAGACCTCCTTCATCCCCTTCAAAGAAGGGGGATGGAACGTCTTCTTCATTCACTGGCTCCCCCCCCGCTCTCAAGTCAACTCCCCTGATGAGGAATCAAATATTTTTGAAGGGCCAGACAATCTCGCCTTGATTCTCTTAGATAGTGAAATGAAGGAAGGACCTATAGTCTTATAATCTGGAGGAAAAACAATTGTCTGTGAAACGCAGGCCTAGGCGTCGGCTACAGAAGATGAAGGAACCACGACTATTGTTATGTCTGGAGTCCCTTCCGAAGTTAGCTCCCACTCGTCACCTTCAACCGCATCAAAAAAATGAGAAGCACATTTTCAGGTGACAGTAGAGACCTTACCGGTCACATTGTCTTGACAACAACACTATCAAAAGTCACAAAAACAAGGAATCTTGAGGCCATGATACGAAAGGGTTGGTCCACGTCTCCAACCAGATTACTTGATTCTGGGAGACACTTTCACTTCTAACTCTTGGCTACCAAAATTTTGTTCGCTACCTTCGCTTGGACCTCCTCTATAATGTCTGAGTTGTGCATTGCTCCTTTGTCATTTTATCCATCAACACACAGGTTATTGTCACCTCAACAGATTACTTGATTCTGGGAGACACTTTCACTTCTAATTCTTGGCTACCAAAATTTTGTTCGCTGCCTTCGCTTGGACCTCCTCTATAAAGTCTGAGTTGTGCATTGCTCCTTTGTCATTTTACCCATCAACACACAGGTTATTGTCACCTCAACGGTTTATTAAGGAATCGAGAGACAATGACCAGACAATATCTCCAAGGCAATGGTCACGCTCTCTGGAAGAAACCTCGACTTGGACACCTTACACCCTAATGGCTCAGTCCAGATTCCCCAAGCCCAAGAACAGGAACTAGCCTGAAACTTCTTCTTCCAACCCTTTATCTTATTCTCCATTGCTACTAAGTGGAGTTCCTTGCACTTTAAGATTATAATGTTTCCCTCCCTTTCGACCTTGATAGAGAAGAAGTATCTAAGAAGTTTGATCAACCATGAAAGATTTCCCTGCCGATAGAAAAGAACAAAATTTATGATTGCAGCTATGAAGTTTGGAAACACTTGCATCAGAATAACCCCATAGGTGTTGAAGATGCTTCGTAGCTCCTAGCACAAGGGAACTGAAGGCCATGCTTGAACAAGTTTTGGTAGAAGACCAGATATGTTCCCAGAGGATCCATTGCTCGCGCAGATCCTGGAAACTTTTGAAGACCCATGCTCTTGTCAAGAACATACCCTCTTTGTAGTTCCCTCACTTTGTTCTTTGTCAGAAATGAATTGTTAGTGCCCTTCACAGAGCCAAATATGACAAATGAGTGTTTGGGGGCCATCTCGAGAGACGAGAGTAGAACTAACTGAAGGATGAGAGGAGAAGAGAAAGCAGAAGAAAAATGAAGGAAATAAAAATGTGTAAAGTGAAAAGAAGTGACCCCATCCCCTATTTGTAAGGCATGTGTGTCAGACGAAGCATCACATAATGATAAGTATCACACCAAACGTCTTTTCAAAAAATCATTGAAATATCATTTTATTGTGAATAACATTATTAGAGGCCTCAAACAAAGTATTTATAAAGGGGTTTTCGAAGACCTTGGAGGGGACATGCCCCCTGAACTTTCGGAGAACCATCTCTCAAGCTAACCTAATATGATCCACCCAATCAGCTTTCTGGTTGAACTTCGCCAAATCAGGCATCTCACAGAGTGTCTCCAGCTCGCGCAACGCCTCATTTAGCCCGCTTCAGAGAGTAACGAGCTCCATTCGCAGAAACACTTCTTCAACATCTAGGTGAGCAGGCATCTCATGCATAGGATCCGCAGCCGAACCCCCGGTGAATCCCTCAAAAGAGCCGAGTGAGCCTGCTAATGGTCTAGTCTGGCCTGCCCGATGCTTTATGATCTTGGGGAATTTCGCACCCCACCCTGATTGTCATGGTCCCCCCAGTCAAAGATCTATCATGGGTGATGGGTTGGGCGGCCGATGAATTAATAGGGCCGCCAACGACGGGAGCCCCGCATCTCTAACCTAGATAAAAACCAACGCGGTGGGGGCACACTCTGCAACATTCTTCGGCAACCCGCTGCCCTAATGTTCCTTTGACCTGACCAATTCATCCATAAATATCTCAATGGAGAAGACAGTCGTAAGGGCCCCCTCTCCCTTCGGCGTTGAGACGCCCCACTTTCCTGCAGTATCGACTGTGGTCAGCTCATTACCACTTGCTTCGGATGGGAGGGCCTGCTGGCCCTCACCACGCACACCCGAACCAGACTCCGAGGCTCCTTGGTGAGACCCCTTCAGTGATTGACCTTCTACATTGTCAGATGAGTCGACTACGTAGACCAGGCCATATTCGGGCCTCGCCCTTTTTTTCCTTTGAAGGACAGTCATTCAACATTTGTTTGGGATCATTTTTTATTTTTTATTTCTATTTTTGTTTTTAGTATGTTTTTATTTTTGTTTTATTTTATGTTTTCTATTTTTATAAATTGAGTTTGAAACTGATATGATTTTTATGTTTTTAAAAACAAAAAAATATAAACCTATATATATATATATATATATATATATA
>NW_018165629.1:112496-175630 GCF_001263595.1 Phalaenopsis equestris | reverse complement strand
ATATATATATATATATATTATAAAACCATACTTTTTTTTTATAAAACACTTGCATCCACGTGACGCTCCAATATTAAGCTCCGTTGTCTATGACATATACAATGTCTTCTTTTATCTATTCAGCACGAAACATTATATGTGCGAGTAGCGACAGACAGAGTCTGACAATGGGCAGCAACAACGACAGCTGGTGGGGGCAGGCAACGACGGTTGATGGGGGCAAGCAGCAAGTGGCGGAGTTGGTGTGTGTCAAGCCGACTAGTGAGTCGGCTCGATAAGCGGCTCCTGAACAATTGAGCTAGGTGAGCTAACAAGCCCAGCTCAAGCTAGCCCAAAATCAACTTGATTATAAAATATTAATATAAAATATACTAAAAATATATTAAATTTGAATATTTTATATTTAAAAGTATTAAGAATGTTTAAAATAATATTTTATATCTTATATTAATTAATTTTGTTCACTTTCTCTCAAAATTACTCATTTTATTTGCCATTTTATTATAGCACAACCTTGTATTAATATTATTTTCACTCTTTTATGTTAAACAAGCCGGCTCGGACTCGTACACTTTAAACTCGAGCTCGATAAAATAAATCAAGCTCAAGCTCAAGTCAGGGTGGCTCAAGCTCGACTCAGACTCGTTTACACCCCTAGTGCAGAGCTTAAACTCGACTTAAATTTTTTTTAGTATGGGCATTACTTATTTCATTTCATTTTGGGCATAGTCATTTTAATTTAATTTTCAATGAGTTTATTTTTTCTTAAATTATATGAAAATTGTTATTTTCCTTCTAATTTTGGCTATTCTTAGTAACAATATTTTTCTTTTGTGAGTAAAAAATAAGTTTATATAGATAACTCTCAATGAAAACAAAAAAAGCCTTCTGAGGTAATGTAATGCACTGCTAAAAATCTGCCTTCGTCGCAGCCCAAACTAACTCTCAATAAAAACAAAAAAAACGCTTGCACCAACCGAAAGTTCTAAAATTTTGCCGCCCCTACCCCTCCCTAAGCCCGGAAGAGCAGTTTCGCCCGACTTCCCTCTCTACCGGCCGTCTTTTCGCTTTCGTTCTTTGAGTTGCGCGCGAGCTGCGAGGCTCTTCTTCCCTCTCCGATCGTTCGAGCTGCGAGGATCTTCGTCTTCCTCCAATTATTCGAAGGCATTCTTACCCATTCACTCGCCAACCGCAAGGATCTCTCTCTCGTCCAATTATTTGGTTGTAAGAAGCTTCTCCAACCTCTATTTCTTTATTTGATTGCGTATAGTTGTTGCCATCCTCTTGATTCATCTTTGATGTGTAGTCCGCACACTTTATGGTTGCGATTCGTTTCTTTAGTTCGGGATTCATAAGGAACCTAAGTAAAATCTGTGCTAAAACTTTTTGTCCGTAAACAAATGTTGTTCATATGGCTTAGGTTTGGCTTGCTTTCTTTATTTGTTGCATGCATGCCGGATTTTTTATCTCGTTCTGAATTTTCCCCTAAATCTTTATTCTCAAGAATGTCTTAATCCATCTCTGTGATGTATTTTTAATAGGATTTTTAATTAAGCTGACAGCAATTTAGTTCCATTTACTTGATAGCTTATGGATTTCATTTCAGAGATTTTTAATGATCTTATCTACCATTCGTTATCAGTTTGCAGTCTTTAAATATGAAGAATCTCAACCTTCCTTGATTCATGTTTAAATAAAAGAAAATCATCATGGTTATTTGTTATTTTATAATCTCATTTTTTCTTTAACTAAGACCTCTATTTGCTTCTTGAAATGTATGTAATTATTTTGGATCTCTGTTTTAGTAGCCTTGGGCTTGGAAAAAATGCTTTAGATTATATGTTTCAAATTTATTTATGTTTAGAAAGAACTTTTTAATACATATTTGTAATTGGTGCATCGTACCAAGATGTATAAATATGGTTTGGGACAGTTTGTGAAAGGGTTTCTTTGAATAGAGAACTGGTGCTGGAATTTCTTGTATCCAATTCTAATATGATAGAATATCTTTTTGACTTGACATTTTTTTGTTTGCAATGTATCAAGAGAGATTTTCAACTGGTTTTAAAAAAAATTACATTAATCAGCTATGTCACATTTTACCTTGGAAAGAGCAGTCACGATCGTCTAAAGAGGGGTGCAAATGAATAGGGAGATAAGATTTGATGGACGTACAATTGATGTTTCTAGGGTGACAGACTAGATTCTTTTATCAATTTCATCTAGAGATTATAACTAAGAGTCACTGATAGGTGCTATAGAGAGGGCACAGTGGGTAATCTAGAAGTGAGAGACTAGAATCTACCCAACACTACTATACATGTCGACAACAACTTTAGATAAGTCAATGTTCTTTGAAAAATTCGAAAGAAAGTAAAGAAATAAATATGTTCCTATTTGTCACAATACCACATTTAAGTTTCTAAACAAATTTTGAAATCCTACATTGATTATGAATTATTGACAAGGAGAAAGTCTCTTTTTATATATTGTTCAAGTCATTACATTTACTTTTATTTGCATATTGTAGAACTTAGTAAACTTAATTTTCATCTGTAGATAGTTGCTGCAATCTTAAGTAAAGTTTTCTTAAAAGAAAAATTCTTATATTTCATTTTTATTTTTTACTTGTTTTCGGCTTACTCGTGGGATCAATACTGAGGTTTTTAAAGAAAACTCTATATTACTTAAAACGATACACATACTTGCATAGTATCCCTAGTGAGAAAACGATTTCTTTAATTTTTATAATATTATATTTATTCTCACTAGACACTAAATATCATTTAGGTCAAGTTTTTGATATATTAAGGAACATAAATATCTGTGTAATTGCAGGTCGGGTCAGCCCGCAAGTAACTCTCCAACCCATTTGTCCTCAACATATGAGGATGTCATGCAGGGGGACGATCTATGTACAAGTTGTAATATTCGCACATCAAACATACGACAACTGCAATTCTCCTTCTGCGCCTTTCTCTGGTTACATCCATGTAGATCGGTATCGTGTTGGCTAACACATAAACATCAATGAATTAGTTAAAATCATATAAGGTTACGAAAAACACAACAAACATAAAAGCATCACTGAATAAGTCATGTCCCAAGCAGTTGGAAAATACAAAACAAAATGAAAAATAATAAACAAATACAAATGTCCCAAACCATTGTAAATAAAAAAAATGCTCTCAAATGTTCATGCGCTCATAAAAAAGTCGTAGATATGCCACCCTATGGTTCGAGCATCTTTACGAAAAAATCTATATAGATCGGATCTTCAAGCAACTCTATCACAAACAAGTAGTGGTTCATCCTAAAAAATTTTCTTTGTTGCATTCAAGATTTGCAGAACCTGGTCGATAGAATTTGCTTAAAGTGTGTGGGCTTCAGCGTTGCAAGAAAACACCAACTGTGATATCTGACTTCTAAGGAAAGCAGCCCCAACTTTCTTTTTATTCTCAACCCACAAACGTTTAGAACAAGAGGTAGACTCAAGTTCATGGAGGTTCGAGTCGGGGGCTTCGGTTGAATCACATGATTAATAAGCTTCTAAGTTTTCGGGGGTGCCACCAAACCCTGTCTCACTTACGCTCATAGCAACGACACCCCAAATAGTCGATCCAACTTCTCCTCTAACTCAGGATCAAGTCCACAAATTTTAAATTTCTTTGTTGCAGACACCACTTACAAATTCACAACTTACACTTCAAATTAAAAACAAAATGAAATTGACCAAATTAGAGGACATGTCAAAAATGCTTATCGCAAGTCTTTCTTCCCACCACTCCTTGGGAGCATTAATGGTTCGCTTCACCGGATCCCACCCCTAACCCTTTGATCATCGTTTCAATTCCTTCCAAATTTTCCAATATTTATTGAGTTGATCCCACTTGTTCTTCAATTGCATCCTATCGTACTCTCCGTCCGTACATTCTTTAAATTTTAAGATAATATTTTACACCCTTTCTTGTTGAAATAGGTAGTATGCCTATTTCTCAAATTGATCTCCTTGAGGTAAATGTCACAAAATATTATTTTAGTTTCTTTGTCCTATAATGCGAGCGTATCAATCTCTTTGGTCTTAGCCATTGTATTACCATGCTAAAAAAGAATAAAGTTGCATAAATAGAAATGCAACAAAATATGAACATGACAACAATGAACCACCCCAACCACAGCCAAAACCACTGTCCCAAGCCACAACCAAAAACGACCACCCCAAGTCACAACCATCACCCCAAGCTACAACCACCACCCCAAAGAAATTTCGTGATGTTTTGTGATGTAATGCTTCACTACATGAAGTTTCTGTGTGAAAAAAATTTCTTTTTACCATAATCATTGAAATTGGGTTAGTATGAGCATGATGAAGCACTCCATGTATTTGTCTCCTAGCAGTGATGATACTGATCATGACAATGATGATCAATGAAAATATACTTTTGAGACATTTCTTATAGAATTTTTCAAAGTAAACCCAAAGCCTATCAATGCATAATATTCTCTCAAAGAAAGTTTGTAATGTTTTGTGATGTAATGCTTCGCCCCATGAAGTTTCTGTGTGAAAAAATTTCTTTTTACCATAATGTTTGAAATTGAATTTGCATGAGCATGATGAAACAATTCATTATTTGTCTCCAAATAGTGGTGATAGTGATCATGACAACGATTATCAATCAAAAAACACTTTTGAGACATTTCTTATAGATTTTTTCAAAGTAAACCCAAAGCCTATCAATGCATAATATTATCTCAAAGAAATTTTATGATGTAATGCTTCACTCCATGAAGTTGTTGTATGTGAAAATATTTTTTTTTACCATAATCTTTGAAATTGGGTTAGCATGAGCATGATAAAGCAATACATGTATTTGTCTCCTAGCAGTGGTGATAGTGATCATGATAATGATGATCAATCAAAAAGTACTTTTGAGACATTTCTTATAAACATGATAATGATGATCAATCAAAAAGTACTTTTGAGGCATTTCTTATTTTTCAAATTAAACTCAATATCTATCAATACATAATATTCTCTCAAAGAAATTTTGTGATGATGTGTAATGTAATGCTTCACTCCATGAAATTTCTGTGTGAAAATAATTTTTTTAGGATAATCTTTGAAATTGGGTTAGCATGAGCATGATGAAGCAATCTATGTATTTGTTTCCTAGCAGTGATGATAGTGATCATCGCAATGATGATCAATCAAAACATATTTTTGAGGCATTTCTTATAGAATTTTTTAAAGTAAACCCAAGACCTATCAATGCATAATATTCTCTCAAAGAAATTTCGTGATGTTGTGTGATGTAATGCTTCACTCTAAGAAGTTTCTTTGTGTGAAAAGAATTTCTTTTTACCATAATCTTTACAATTGGGTTAGCACGTGCATGATGAAGCAATCCATGTATTTGTCTCCTAACAGTGATGATAGTGATCATGACAATGATGATCAATAAAAATCTATTTTTGAGGCATTTCTTATAGAATTTTTCAAAATAACCTATTAATGCATAATACTCTTTCAAAGAAATTTTGTGATGTTGTGTGATGTAATGCTTCACTCCATGAAGTTTCTGTGTGTGAAAAGAATCTTTTTTTACTATAATCTTTGGAATTGGGTTAGCATGAGCATGATGAAACAATCCATTTATTTGTCTCACAGATGGTGATAGCGATCATGACAATGATGATCAATCAAAACGTACTTTTGAGGCATTTCTTAAAGAATTTTTCAAAGTAAATCCAAAGTCTATCAATGCTTAATATTTTCTCAAAGAAATTTTGTGATGTTGTGTGATGTAATGATGATCAATTTTACTTATGACTTAAATACAGTTACGATGATAATTTCAAAACAAAGGAAGACTATACTAAGAAAAAACAAAAGCAAAAACATGGGGTTACAAATAAAGATTTGACAAAAAGAAGGCACAACAAGTTTCGTGAGGACTCCGGAGTGGTGGTGTTAGATCGGTGGTTGCGGTGAAGGCCGAAGAGGTCTTATTGTTGGGAGGGATGAGCAGCAAAACAATGAAAGTAGGAGTGTCGAATCGCAGTTGGAGGAAGCTAGGAAGGGGCAGCGGTGGCTGCGGCTTGTAGAGAAGCTGCAGGAAGGAGGTGTAGCTTGCAGGGGCAGGGAGCGACTGCTGAGGATGTTGATGGTGTCGGGAAGAAGGTTGCAGCCTGCTAGGGAGAGGCGACAACTTGTTGGAGCCTTCAGAGAAAGCTGCAACCTGTTGGATGACGGTGGCAGAGGGTTGAAACGTAGGACAAGGGGGTTGCAGCCTGGTGGAGGACGACGGCAGGGGCTGGAGCGGGTTGCGGCTTGTTGGGAGGGAGGCCGCAGTTGGATGGAGTCAGACCTGCGGTGGTTGGGAAGGAGTAGGAGCGATGGTGACCTGTTTTAGGAGCTGGACAAAAATAGGAAAGGGGCTGGACAAATAGATAAGTATCTCGACAGGGTTGAGCTACAGCTGGAGCACCACCTAGACCCATGGAGACAACCACCACCTTAGACTAGGGACTGCCGAAGCACTATCTCGACGTGGGATACAAACCTCGACGGGAAAAACTCTAGGCTAAGACTTGAATTCAGATATCAAAACAAAGACCCCCTCAACTCCAAGAACCTCGTCTCCCATTTATAAGGTGACTCGACCTATGCTAGGAAACACTTAAAATGAGATGAAGAATAAAATCAAAATTTAGGAAATGATTTAAATTAGGAAGGGACTAAGAAGGAAAATAAGAAAAGTAGAAAACAAAAGAAAAAGGAGATAAGGGAAGAGGAAGGAGGGGGAGGCATCCCCCCTCTCTTAACGACCCTCCGATCCAGCCTCGAGACCTGCGTCACTAGGGTCATCCATGAGTTGTTGACCTAACTCGCTGCCTTTCTCTTCTGGCAATATGATGGGCTCTACCCATGGGTGCAGCAGCTGCCAAGTGTTGAATTATACGTTCTTCAAGTTCACTCTTAGTTGCGCCAACTCGTAAATGTTGCAATTCAAACTCTACAGGTGCAGGGTGGTAAAAAATTACTGTGTTTTGAGTTTGATTAACCCTAACCCTAATTTCCCTTTTTTTCTCTACAACTTCAAGAAGTTCTTGGCTAGCAGAATCCTTCAAGTTTATAGGCCGCCAACACATAGGGCACTGAGAGCTCCTTTGGCACCACTCTAAAATGCATTGGAGATGGAATTCATGCTTGCAATCTGTCACTGTTGACAGGTCGCTATCACAAAAAGCTTCAATATATATGTTGAATGCATCATCACAAACATCTTGCACGCCTCCTTTTACAAAAGCTGTTGCAGATGCGAGGTGGCTCTGCATCTTCTCATTTTCATCCATCCTTGCACAACTAAAGAGCTTCGATTTTTATATTTTCTCTCTTGTTGCCCACAAAGCTGAATTGAAACCCATCGCTGCAGGGATCTACTTCGGCGGCGAGGGCTTGCAGACAGCCTGCAGGGAGAGAAAGCGTCCCTTCCTTCCCGCAAAGAGGATGTTAGGAAGAGAGTCCGACAGCTTTGGAGGGAGGACCCGCGGCTAGGGAGGAAATTTGGCCTCTGATACCATGTTGAAATTTAGAATAATTTGAACTAAAACAAAATTATTTTATTGATATTAAAGGGTGTATAGATAACCCTTACATGAATCATTAAATAGGAAAGATAAAAAAAAAAATGAAAGAAAGATATATCACCTAATATCTTCAATTAATTAATTCATATTATTATTTAGAGATAAAGGAAACAATATAAAATAGGAAAACCTAAAATAGATAAGGAAATAAATCCAATTTAAGAAAATAAATATAAAATAGGAAAAAAAATAACACCTGATCTAAGCTTATAATTTATTCCTCATAAATTCTTACATGAATAAATTATTTCCTAATATAACTTCTAACAGTTAATATAAAATTGTTTTGGTGAATTATTGGTGAGTATGCTAAGAATAGGGTTAGTGTTTACGCTCTTTAATTTTAGTTTATAATATCATTTGAAGAATTAATTTCAAGAAGGCATGAATTAATTACTACACTATCACAACTGCACATGTGGAAGATAGATTAAGTATTGTTGGTGACATATTAGTAAGATGATTTTTGGGAGAATTTTATAATGGATATATATTAGGGTGCAAAAAAATGTCTGATAGTATGATTTAATTTCATTGTAATTTTAATCTTATACAATGAAAATTCTATTTGGAAATGAGAAAAAAAACTAGTTTACTTTAAAAAATAAAGTTTCGAGTCCTTGCTGAAACAAAGGGGGGAAATGAAATGCATGTAAATTGCAATGCGATCCTAAAAAGAGATTTGAGCATCCAATATCGACTATGATTATAAGTTTAGATCTTAGCAGTTAGAAATATAAAATAATAAAACAAAACTAAAAAGATTTCAATAAAAAAAAAAAGTTGTAAAACAAAATTCCCAAGATAAGTCTTAAAAAAAGATCAAAGGTGAGAAGCTATTTGTTTTCAATTAGATGCTTAAAAGAACTACATTGTACATTGGTATCTAAAGTGGCCAATTATAATAAGAAACTTACCATATTTAAAAAAAAAATTTTAGGACCATATATTATAAAAATTTTTAGTTGAGATGAATCTCACTGACCTGCATAAAGTGCTGTTTTAATTGATTGTGGTACCAAGGGTGGAGGTGCCAACTAGTCTATTCTTGGTACTGTGAGGTACTTGATTATTGTCAATGGAGATGCAACAAATATGGACATCTTTATGTCTTCGGAGATTGATTCTTGGTGGCTAGCAGACCTACAAAAATGGATACATGGGCCTAGGTTGAGTGTGGTTGTTCACCCGCATAGGTGGAGTGTGGTTGTTCACCCTAAGATTGTTGTTTATTAAATTTGCTCAATAAGTTGAAAAGGATAAATCAAGTCAGTTCAATTTAAGCTCACTCGCTAAAGCTAGGATTAATCAATTAAATTAAGAATTTAAGCAAGTTCTACTTTTTAAGCTTATGTTAATCAGAGTTCTACCTCTATTTGGTTATATTTGATCTGGACTTAAGGAGCGATATTTTGCTTGTTGATGAGCCATGCAACATGTGAATGATAAAAAAATGAAGTTGCTAGAGTTCCATGCAATTCAACTAGGAAAATTGAGTTCTTATAGATTAGACTATTGAATATCAGTGATTTTAGATTTTTAAATGACATTTGGTGGCCCAATTTGAGAAAATGAGTATGTTAGTGACAGTGGGAGTTTTATAAATATATATAATATATTGTTAGCATTTTATGTGACACTCAACTAATGAATAGATGGACGATGATTCATAAGACAACATAAAATAGATATGTAAGGCTAATGATGATGATGTGACAAGTAATAATTATTGCTCTTTATCTATTGGTAGAAATTTATGTTTGATTTTTTATATTTCTTTTTGTTTACCATGTTGTTATAGTGGGTAATGAGATGGAGGGTTTAGGATTAGGAAAGAGTTGAAGTATGAATGATGAGGGTGTTCATTAGCGTTGTCAGGGGAAGTAGATATTTACTGGTTCTTCTGAGGCATAGGAATGTAATCATATGAGAAATGTATTGTTGGGATGTTCATGGAACTTAAAAAGGTAAAATTGTTAAAAATTCAATTAAACCAATCTAAGTATGCAGTTGATTTGAGGTTGGACGTTATGAATGTGATAGAAACAAGTGCTGCCAATTTGGATAGTATAGATTGAGAGATTGATATATGATATATCTCATGAAGTAGAACTATTGAAGATGAGGTGGTGAGAAAATTATACTTAATTTGTTTTGGGAGCATATAATAGAGGGTAGAAAATGCATTAACAAGAGAGTCAGATAACTTTAACGTGGAGGATTAGGATGAATAAATGGTTAACCAAAGAATGCATATAGAAGTGTTGTAAGAATATTTTCGAGAAATATATTTAACAACTCTAATAGCACTCAACATGAGATAATGCTGGTCGATATATTTGTCTCGAAATAAATTGAAGGATGCTAACATGATGATTATGATTACGTTATTGGGATGTTAACTTTCATCAAATCATTTTAGAAGAATAGATATAGAGACTAACTCCAGTTTCTAAGGATGACAATACTTCAACAAATGAAATTGTTGGTGCTAGGCAACTTTTGATTTTTTATGCAGGCTTTATGCAAATAGGATCTTTTATGCGAGGATGTCAGAAAGAGGGAAGCGTTTGAAATGACAAGGGTTGCTACTTTTATTTTGGCATCATTTCAACTTTAAGATCCTCCATTGGTAATTTTTTTTTAATCTTCATTTTCGAAAGATCAAAAATGCTACAATTTTTATTTGGTCTGGGCAATGTGTGTAGTGTAGCTTGATGATGCATTCGCACCACCTTTTTTTTCCATAACAATAATCAAAACATAGGATAAATTAACCATTTTTGTATGAGTAAAGTATGATTTAATTGTGTATCAAGAACCACATCATTTGCCCAACAACAACATGACATTACCCAACAACAACGCGACATTAGCTAACTTATCTTTGATCTAGAAGAAAGCGTTATTTCTACGATAATGCTACAAAGTGTGCCTAGTTTACAATTATGGTGAGAACATAATTTGAAAATTATTTTGCAAGGAAGCTTAGAATATCCTCATTCCCGAAAACTTCATTTTCAAGAAAACCATTGCTTGCTTTTGGTAGCTTTTGTGGTAATTTGTAATCAGAAGTATTTTCTATCCCATTTACATGTTGGTTCCATATGATCTTGTTGTAATCTTGGAGTATTACATATGGATTTACCTTTTTAACAAATGCTATGACTTTTCTAATATATGAATCAAGAAAACATAACATTTGCATATTCCTTACTGTGGCGTGGTGCAACTTCTGATGCTCTATAACAATCTTAATTCTCTCTTATCAGGGTCAATGGACTCAACTTCTCAAACGGGACATAATGGTGCAGATTGGCAAGAAGAGATTTATCTAAAAGTGAGAATGATTTATCAACTTGTCTATTATTTTAAATCTTATATGGGAAAAAAAATCATATTGATACATTGATGCTCTTTGTTTTTCTTACTGCTAGCACAGTTAGTGGATTTTTGTCATTTCTTCGGCAATATCTTAAAATGCAAAAATCTTTAGGTGAATATTGTTTGATTCCCTTCTTTAATGCTCCAAATGGACGAGACTCTTAGGGTCTCAAGTGGAATTCAATACCAAATTGTAATATTCTTGTCATCTCAGCGTTTATTTTTTTTCTGTTGTTTTGTCATCTTTTTATGAAAGGATTAGGGAATCAGACGTTTTAAAAAGGTTTTAAAAACCTTTCATTTGGGTGCCTGGGATATTCCACTTTGGTCTCTTCATTAATGTGACAATTGATGAAAAACAAAATGTACTCTTGTTGAAAATTTAAGTAACCTCCCTCTGCGTTCTAGTTCTCTTTTGCTTCCTTGTCCTTTCAGTCTTCTTGTTTGGAAATTGAAATAGCTAGTACCCAAGTTTGAGAAGCAAGTGGTGGAGAAGAGTGTGCCAATGGGAAAAACCTGGTTTGAGGAAGTTCGAAGCAAAGAAGCAGGTGCTGGCAAAGAAATGTGTCATTAAGTGGCGACAATGAAAAAAGACCAAGAAGATAAAGGAGGCTTACATTATTTAATATCTATTACTATAAAATATCTTGGCTACATAATAGGCGGAAGTTATTAGAAATCGTACGCTATTTTTTCAAAACCTTACTATTTTTTTTAGTTGTTTTTCTTTAATTAATCTAATAATTTAAGAAATTATATTCAATTAAAAAGTTATTTTCATAATTGAATTTAATAGAAAATTTAACACTATGAAAAAGACATTCGTGAAAAACAATAATTTAACTCACAGATATTGTCCATAAGAAAGTGGGAATAACATTAACAGTGGTGTTTTTTTAAAATTTGGATGAATGCGGGTGGGAATTGTGTCTGCTGCTTGGACCAAACTAATCTAGGCCTTCTGAGGAGTTGGCTGGTCCTCTTGGGCCATCGTAGTTATACTGTTGTTATATATTTATTTTCGGTAGTTTGTTGTGAGTTTTGTTTGTGATGGCCTCCGATGTCTTAGGCTTTCATTTCTAGGCATGTATCCGAAGGTCGAGTGGTGCTCTGGCTGCGTCTTATTTTTGAGGTGGTGATTATCCTTTCCCATCCCTCCACATCCTTCCAGATCGCTCCCTGTCACCCATCATTGTTGCAATCGCCTCGAATAACCATTTCCAATTGTTTTTCTGCAGTTCCACCCGCAGCCATCGCCTTCCCCTCCCTCCTCTTCACTGCCATTATTGTCCCAGCCCTTCATCTTCGCAACTGCTACTTTTCCAACCCTTCCTATTTGCTGCCATCGCTGTTGCAGCCCCTTTTTCGCCTTTTCATGCAACCGTCAACCTTCCTAGCTGCACTTACCATCTTTCGGTGCTGTTGCCTTGGTGTCCTAGCTGTCTTCACCTGCTACCACCCTCCCCCTTGCCACTTATTGCAGACCACATCCTTTCCAGCTGCCCCAACTCACTGCAGCGCCTCACCCACCGCACAAAAAACGCTCCCTGCTGCAATCAATACTCTCCAACACCACGTGTTACCCCTTCCAATCACCTACCACCACTTCCAGTCCACCTAAAGCCTTCCAACCCGCATAACCGACCACCATCTTTTTGGGATACAACCCTTGTTGGGTTTGTGTCGTGCTTGCCGTTATTTCTTATTTCAGTTATCTGGTTGTAATTCTCTATATGATTTCAGCAATAATATTTGTTTTCTTTATTATTTTTTGGTTAACTCTAGTATCATTTGGTATAAGAGACAGCTTAACACTAGTCCTGTCCTAGGATTACCTATCCACCAATACCTAGCCCAATCTCCACCCAAAAACTCATCTCTTCGATGATTTTTCAAATCAACCCCCAAAATTTTTTCTCCCATCAAAAAGCAATACCATACACCCTCTTTCATCCTAAACCTAAATCCTAGGCACACCACCGAGAAGATAATTACCAGAAACTGGATTAGAAGGAAACAACACAATGTCTCACAAAGAGATGTTCAAGAACCTACCATGGAAGAGGTGCAACATGAAATTCTTCAATTGTAATAGAGGCTCCCCGCTTTTGAGAGAAAACAATCTAGAAGGGGTCACTCATAGCCACAACAGTGATTCATCAAATCAAAAGGATGAAAAACCACTACCTCAAAAAATTGATATGGAATATTAGAGGAGAAGCCAAAATCTAGAAGTAAAGATAGATTTACTGGATTTTGACAGGCATGGAAATCTAGAAAAATTCATCAAGTTGTTCAAGGCAGTGGAGCAGGTCTTTGAATACAAGGATATTTCACAAGACAGAATGACAAAACTAGTCGTCATTAAGTTAAAGAAGAGTGCATTGCCGTGGTGTAAAAAATTTAAGCACCCGCGTCAATGAGAACAAAAAAATAAAATTATTACCTAGTCCAAGATGAAACGAGAGATGTAGCGCAAATAATACCATTTAATTACATACAAGACTTATTTTCTAGGCAACACCACATTGTGATCACCACATCTTATAAACATAGTTCAATCTCATGATCAAGCAGCAAGAGTACAACCAGTCGAGCATCTAAGCCAACACCGTCCGAGAAGAAACTAATTCAAAGGGGAGAATAGGTGGAGAATAACATTTAAAAATCCATCCCAGCCATAAAGTACGTCAATTATCATGGTTTTGGGCAAATTGCATCAAATTGCTCAAACGAGAGTATGATCAATTTTATTTAGCAAGGAGCAATTGAAGAAATGGAAGAGGACGCAGAAGACATTGAAGAAGGTGAGGTTCCATAGGAGTACCAACTTCAAATTGATGAGGGAGAGATGCACGTCATTGAAGCTGAGCTCATAAGAGAGACCCCAACAAGAGTAAATTTGATTGTCTAAGATTGTTATAAGTTCGAGAAATTGACACCGGAGATATGGTAACCACAAGAGAATTTCATAATTTTAGATATAGAACCTACCTCCTGAGTTATCTCTTATGATGGAGGTTCAACATGTCATAGATGAGAAGCTTTTGAGCTACTTATGGAAGACTATATGAAGTCATTTAGATATTAAATTAAGTTCAAGGGTGTACCCATCGATATATGTTTGAATGGGGGTTTGAACCACAACGTCGGAATACGCCTTAGGAGCATTTTAGGAAAGAACATCCTACAATGTTATCTAAGTTCCCAGAAAAAAAATGGGGCCCCTTATGATTGTTATTGAGAGTTGTCCAACATTCTACATATTTCATTTCAGAGTTAGTTTCTCTAGACAAATTTATTTATTGGATGCGTCCAGCCGAGTATAAGGAGTAAAAGGAGCAAATTATAGATTAATTTCTCGAGAGTTATTTTGTGAGAATTTATGTCTATATGCAGCTCCAACTCGGGTTGTGCCAAAAGATGACAAATACTTATCATATAAGGATATGTTTCAGAATGACAACGCCTGTAAGATTGACTTACCGTGAAGTTATAGTTGCTCTACAATGCTCAACATGGTTCACTTAACGTCATAATATGAGAAGGCAGAAGCTTCAGTAAATGAGATCGAAGCTCCCCAAACTTTAGGAGACTTACAGAAGTGTCCCACCCACAACATTAGATGACACGGGGTTGTGTCTGGTATATGGGTTGAACACTTCTGAGGAGTCAACCGGTGCTCTGGAGCCACCATTCTCTAGAGTAGATCTAAAACTGATTACATGGATGTAATTTTAGTAATTATAGATTCAGTGGCAGAGTAATAATAGGTGATCAAGTCATTAAATAGAATGAACGTTTTAGATATCTCAGATCTATTATTCAAAGTAATGGTGATATAATTGAGAATGTTATTAGTAGAATTAAATTTGGATTGTTCAAGTAGAGGAATTTATCAGCCTTATTTTATGATAGATAAGTATTGCTTAGTCTTAAGCAAAATTTTATAAAATGGGGGTGAGATTTGCAATGCTTTATGGTGCAGAATGTTTGCCTATATAAGAAAAACATAAAACTAAGTTAAGTGTTGCTGAGATGGGAATTCTTAGGTGGATGAGTGGTTTTACAATTAGAGATAAAATGCGAAACAAATATAATCGTGAAAGTGTTGGTGTAGCTCTAGTGGTAGACAAGATTAAAGAGAGTCATATTAGTTGGTTTGGTCACATTAAACACCGACAATCTGATGATCTTGTTAGTACGGTAGATGTTTTAGATTTGACTTAAGTTACGAAAGGTAGAGGTAGACCTAAAAATATTTGGGCATGTAGTATAAAAAATGATCTTAATCTATTAGAGTTAAATGAAAATGTAACACTCTACAACACACAATATAGAAAAATGATTCATATTGCCAACCCCACTTAGTGGGATAAGGCTTTTTGCTGCTGTCTTTTTGCAATACATTAATACATTCATGAACATGTGCAGGTCATGGAACTTTGTCTCCACATTCGTCTTTGTAAAACTCATTTTGTTATTCTTTTTAAAAGGAATTATTACCAAACTGATCAATAGTATTTTACCTTACCTAATGTTCCAACACGTTATTCAGATTCATCTAGTTTGGATGGGACGTCAGCTTAATTATCGATCAGGGGATGGCACTTGTGTTTCAAAATTTGAAACGTTTTGAATATTACCTGTAACTTTTAAACAGTTATGTCATATTTACTTTTTTATTTGTTTTATTTTTTTGCTTGTTCTCCAATTATGGGCGAATGCACGCAATAAGTTAGTATAGGGGAATTGAATACAATTTAGGAAAATTATGGATTCATCTTGAAAAATTTTATAAAAATCAAGGGTTTTAAGTACCAATCCTGAGAAATATGATAGTTTGTTCAGGTAATTAGGGATCTTTCAAAGAAAGTAAGGTATCAATTTAGAAAAAAAAATATTGTGTTTGTGATTTGTCTTTTGGAAGTTGCATTGAAGCCCCATGACGTCTTATTGACCGTGGGTTAAACTATTTTGCTTTGCTCCCCGGACGCAGTGCGTCGCGATAATGACCAACACGTCTTATAGACAGTTGGACAGACTAAAATTATCCAGGCACCCCTTAATGGGGTAGACTTTGAGAGGTTGCCAAAATTTTGGGTGAAATTGGACAAACAAATTAATTAAGATTTCGGACTATTTAAACTTTTTTAAAATAACTCAAAATTATGAATTATTTGAACATGCAAAAATATCTAAAGATTGGGTTTTTATGATTTTAGCTCTTTGGGTTTAAAAATATTTTAAATCTAACTTTTTAATACTCTGGCTCGTAGGATTTGAAAATATTTTAAATTTGGGCTTTTAAGACTTGAACTCATAGGGTTTGAAAATCAATTCAAAATTATGCTTTTTGAATTTAAACCCTTAGGATTTAAAAATAATTCAAACTTGGGGCTTTTGAAATTTGAGAACTAGCCACTGTGTTCGCAATGCACATGTTATCGAACCAAAGACGATCCATCTTGAAGCCCAAAGATAAAACTTAGGATGCACTCCAATAAGATTATCTCTAAATAAAGTTTTATGATTTCAAATGGCTTCAAAGTCTCCAAAGCGTATGCACATTTCAAGGTTATTTCTCAAGTCACATAAAATATCTTAGAATCTTGACGAGTAATTTTGAGGCTTATAATATGTCGGACACTCCTTAACTATAAATGCTTCAAGATGTTTATATCGTTGAGTCAACTATACATAATTTCAAAATCTAGGATATGCCTCTTGAGAAAAATTTAGAATTCATAGTTTAAAAAATCGAGTAAATCCTTAAAAAATTATAAACTTTTAAAATATTCAACTATATGAAGTTTAAAATGCTCGTATGTGCTCCGACTAAAGGATGAAATGTTTTAACAAATAGTCTGAGAATGCTCCTCGAGTCAGGTCAAAATCAATTTTAATCAATTCACATGTGCTTTGTTGAATTAAATAATGTTTAATTTTAATAGGTCTGAAAATGCTGCGCAGATTTGAATAAAATTTTCACTCTAATTCATCTTATTTTTGAAAATCAATCAATTGGGTTGCCACTTCATAGAGTAAGGTTGACTCGAGTAGTTCAATGCTCTTCTTTTAATTAGCTGTAGTTGACGAGTAAGTAAGTTTCAATAATGTTCAAATCCCATATGTAAAATTTATAAGTTCAAATCACCTAGTCCAATCCTCTTCATTTGGATTGAAGGAAAAAAATTTATATTTTAAAGATCTTAAATTAAATAATTAAACTGGAACTTGAAAATAAAAATTTGAAACGTCAAATCCCCGAGGATAGTCGTGCTGACCGAAAGTCTCAATCAAAGGTGTCACTTTTTAATTAAGGTTTTTAAATTAAATTTTCAAAGCAATAAATTGAAATTTTAATTTAAAATTAAACACTTAAGACTTAAAGCAAAGTTTATCCACCATTCACAACAGTTTATCGAGAATTAAAATTTTTTTATTGACTTTAGCTCACATACAGTGCATGTTAACACCAAATGTATCATTATATTCACACTCAAAGTAATTTCACGCTATTAAGGATGTCGCCCTAGTCCTCTTCTCACGTGGTTTGGCGAAAAACTCCACTGCAATAGTGATTACAATCAGAGCGCTCTAACCGGGTGTTTGCCTCCAAATAACATCATTATATTACGGTCTGCAGCCCATATGTTCCCCAAAAAAGTTAAACCATTTGAGTTGTGAACTCTATGGTATATTTGATTGTCACAAAGTCTTCTGTTAGCTATGTTCGATTTAAATTTATCTTCTTATACAAATATCCATCTCAGATCTATAAGGATTTCTTAGATGATAAACTCATGGTTGTTGACAAGGATCTTTTAATCAAGTTGGGTTGACTATTTCCTCTGACTAATTAGTTAGAGAATAACATGACCCAGGATGACAAAATAATGCGAACTTGATCGTATTTGTCATCATTTCTCCCATTATCCACTTTAAGCTCAAAGTGATAAATTTTGCAACTTAAAGTGTATGTCTTTTACCACTATATGTTAAAAATTTAGTGTCTAATGACTAGCCTTAATCGAAAGTGCTATCCCATTATCGGGAGGGAAAATTAACCAATGGGTTTGCGCCTATTAGAAACCTCGAACCCCAAATCAAAGAGTCCTTGCAAAAAGAGAGCAAAATCTCTGGGTAGTGCCTTATCTGCAATCAAATACGCCTTCTGAAAATTTGACCCAAAATACTAAACACAAAGCTCTCAACAACAAACAAAGTCTGTGTTTTCGAAATTTTCGAAGCATACACTTGTGTGCATGTTTTTGTTTGTACAGTCAAATAAACTTTTAAATGCATTTATATAAGCAATGTTGATGTATGCTTATGTGTCGTGTCACTACCCTGGGCAATTGACGTACAAATAGCCACATTGAAGAAATTGGTCATGATTTTAGACTTTCCAATTCAATTTGGTTAATTACTAGTTTATGAATTTCAACTCTGAGTTCAGGTTTGCTTGATCAAATTTGACTCTTTACCACATTCTTATCGGAGGTAGATCACAAGTTTTTTATTACTCCTTGATTAACTTACCACAACTAGAAGATGTAGGCAATGATATCAAAGCGCAAAATGCAATGTGATGCACAAAGCTTTATTTTTGCGTCAAAACGCACACGTGAAGGGAAGCGACACTTTTATTAACCGAAGTGTTGATATGTTATATAAAACTATTAATATATAAATATATTTTGGAACAATTATAAACATAATAGAGAACTGAAATGTTGATATAAATTGGAAAAGAATATGGTATGGTACCCAACTTAAAGACAAGAATTGAGAGAATGCTTATTTTTTCGAAGTAAAATATTTTGGTTTGAATTAATTTTGCTTTAAAACTTAGTATTTTTTTGGTTTATTCTTATTACTTAAAAATGGGGTATTTACATACATACCCCCAATTTCTATGTATTTACATATCTAACTCCCAAACATAATATGTAAAAATTGAATTTTAGTTGTTAGATATGTAAATACATAGGAAATGAGATGAATTATCGACTAAATTGAAGTCTAGGCCAAAGTGAAGGAAGACCATAGCATTCGAAGCGTGCTTTGAAATCTTTTCTCGGCTCCCTTGTGCTCACCGAACACTTGAACACGACCATCTGGTCCTTGCGCTCCTTCGAACACCAGACCGAAGCCTTTATTTACTCTCATTAAACCATGAACAGACCAACTGGCTTTAGCATTTTAAAGAACGCTTTAGCAAAGCAAAGCCAGCATCAAGCATTTTGCTTGACTTTAAAAACATTGGATGTAGGCTAGCATGTGCACTTGCAACCATGCATGTATTTATCTTTCCAAGCTTCATCAATCTATGTAGGCGTTACCTCAATGCATCCTACTCATTTAATTGACAAAACATTGAATGTTTATGCAAGAACGTCTAATTTATTGGCTTCAACATATCACCCGTGAAAAAAATTGTATTACAAAACATGATATAAGCGCCAGGCTACCCTTACTAAAATATTATTTTTTTAGTGCATATTCTCTGGATTGCTTGGGTCTTTTTTTTTAAGGCTGTTTACATCATCACTGTTTTCCATCAAAGCATGTAAAACTTTATTTCTGCTGTTTGCTCTATCTTTTATGTATCTTTCCTGGCTTTGTTCCTAGTAATGGCTTCGTTCGGTGTCAGCTCTTGAGTTTTATTATAACGACTTTGAGAATTTTGCAAAGCAACCTTTTCCTGTCTTAGGACTAGATTGTTAACTTATTTATTTTCAATGAATGCTATCTTGATTATATTTTTATGCATTCTTTATAAAGGCAGGGGACGCAGGGCACACGAACAAATTAGATGGATGATGCACATTTATCTGCTCATGCAACAGGTTATTGTTGCACCTATCAATTCACAAGAGGAGTTAGTGCGCATTTTGATTTTGTTCAAAAAAGTCAAATTTTGTGTCAAACCCCTTGGTCGATGTCTCGTTTTGTACATGTCCGTTGGTGCTGTGAAAGTTTGTCTATCTCTTCTCCTCTCGCTCAAGGAATACAAAACAAAAAAGGGATAAATTCTCGTTTTCATTTTTTATATTGGATTTTTTCATGTGTATACTAACTCTTTCTCTCTCTCTATCTTTCTTCTTGGTTCGTTCACATGATCCCCCATCTCTTCTTTTATCATTTTCCCTGTAGGTCAGTCTGCTACAGCCTTTTTCTTCTCTAGTCAAGCTCGACTTCTTCGCCAGCTTTTTTGGTCTCTCGCCCTCTTGCCCCTTTTTCTGTCTGCCTCCTTCAATAACCGAGAACCCTTCATGACATGAGAAACAAAGTAAGTTTCTGTAAGAGTTTGCCATATAAGGCATTAACGACCATTCTATACCTCCAACAACAATTGATCTCAATTCTCTGAAACCCACTCAATTCCAATTACATTTAAATCCATAACCAGTTCTTCCAAAAACCCATCTTCATCAAGTCTTCATGTCCACATGTTGTTGATAAGCATTTCCAAAAGCCCATCTTTTACCATTGCCTTGTATGCTTTGCAAACGAAATATAGGCAACAAACACTTATGCTTTGCCATCTACATTTTTTTTAATATATATATATATATATAGTGTTGTGTATGCATGCGCACCTATTGCTCTTGCCGCAAGTTCATCATCTTAAAAACTACTTTCATCCATACTACGGATAGGGTTTATTATGCAAAAACAAGCCATGCCTACTTAAGTAGCTGCATGCGTTTTGCTTACACAAAAAGGAAATCTTATATTTGTTTGTTTTCTTGTATTAAAACCTCTATACACACCTTTCTTCATTTCTCGGGGGAATATGAATTGGGCTGCTAAAATTAACTGTCGGTACATGTTTCTTCACAGAGCGAAGAAATTTGTCCTAAAAAATCTTTCATGCAAGTTCGAAGACACATACATATTTGTCTTGCCAGTTGGGGTCAAAGCCTTGATCATGGTTTATGTCACTTATACATGTTTTTTTTTTGTATTCTGGGCAAAATTTGCATTCCTTTAGTATGTCCTACTCGGATTGCAACTTTGGCATGTTGCTAAATTTCAGATTGATAGAACCTTAGCAGGATGAGATTAATATGGCATTTCATGCACTAATATAACGTAAAAGTGAAAGAAAAAATATATTTGCAAGATAAATAAAAAAAATGTTGATGAAAAATGTTAATAAATTTGGAAACAAGTCACCAAGGCAAGACAAGAATTGGATGTGAAATGAACTTATAAGGGACATAAGAACTCACTCACAAGCAATGGACGCAACCTCTGCACTTCAACTAAACCCTCTAGAACTTGTACTTAGTGAATTCTGAACTTAGGGTTAATCATAAAGGAAAATTAATATTTTATGGGGTCTATCACACTAAAATACAATCATATGAAGACAAAGTTATGACAACTTGTGTCACATTGTAGTTACCTGGGAGAAGAAGAAATGAAGAATCGGGGAAGTGAAGCGAAGGATCGGGTTTCCGAACAAAAATGATTGGAAGTGAGTTTTGGTCATTATTTTGAAAATATAAGATTATAAATTTAATTTTGATATATAAGGTATATAATTTTTTTATTTATTTTGAAAATAGTGTGTTTTGATTTTGAAAAAGGAGACCAAGTGGATCTTATTCGTCTAAAATTTTACATAATCGTGTTCGATACCGCGAATAATAGACCTTCCCAAAATATAAGTGTATACCTCAGCGATGAACCCAATCATACAAACTAAGAGATTTATGACATTCGTTTAGTTTACGAATATGTGTGACCGACAAGTTCCCTTACCTAATATAAAGATTAAATAGAGTTTATTTTACCTGGGTTTCGAGTTCTCTATAAAAACAAATTCTTATAGTTAATTACATCTCAAATGACCTCTCGATAATAATCAGAAGTACTAGTTTTCAAGAATTCAAGATTTAGGTTTTCACTTTAGGACGCGAAAAATCATGTGGGAAAAGAACAAATTGAAGCATTTATTTTAGGAGTTCAAAAGAAGGAAGAGTTAGGAGAAATCACAGATTCTAAGGAGAAGCCTCCGTAACTTCCCAAACTATCATACTGTATGGCTGTGTTTTGAAGACGATGTTATTTAAGTTCTCATTCATGTGTTTTATTAGTTGGGACTTACATTTGCATAATACCTGATTATGCAAATAGTCTGCGGAGATATGAGGGTTTACATTTTATTATTTGAAACTTACATTTGCATAATACCTGATTATGCAAATAATCTGTGGAGATATGAGGGTTTGCGTCGCACCAAACGATAACCTCAGAGCCTAAGGCGAGTTATGACTTATACTGCACAACACGATTGTATAGGAGCCTAAAGAGGGTGCGAGGATTTATGTAACGCTAGACGAACAACCTCGAAGTTCTATGAATCGTTATTTGTTTTAAACATAAGGAAATGTTTAGTTGGAGTAGATCTGTTCATGTGTTGAGTCTCTTGATGTTGTTCTGCACTTGCTCGTCTCTTTGTCGTGTTACCCACCAAGCTTGCTCCGAGCTTTGTAACGTAGCGACTCCTGGTTTAGGGTTTTATGTGTGAGCATGCAAATTTGTTTGGTCAGTGGCCCACTGTAGTGTGCCTCCTAAACAACTAGTCTACTCTTCTCTGCCCTAAAGGTCTTTATAAGTTTTGTAAGCAAATACAGAAATGAAAGAATAATAAAAGCACAGTAAGAAAATGCAGTGAAAGTTCAGTAAATAAAAACAGTAGGAGGTGCAGTAAAAACGATAAAATGCGGTAAATATAAAATAAACTTGTGTATTTGACGTGTCTGCTACTACTGCAAAAGGTGTCAGTATCACAGGTAAAAGAAAATAAGTATTGAAGAGAATTTAGCTAGCATGACGAACATGTGTATATATGTGTAAGTAAAAGAATAGGCGGCACATGAAAGCTCGAAGAGAACCGTAAGAATTCAGGTCAGAGTGAGCTCAAAGCTAGGCTGTGTGATTTATAATCTAACTTTTGATGGAAGCTACCAACCCAAACTATCGAAGGAGGGCAATTCCCGGGCACGATCGCAACAATTAACAAGTGGAATTTTATAGGATTTTATCAATTTTTTTTTTTCATGCATGCAGAGTTTACTTAGCAGTAAAAAAAAGTGTTGTTGCAAATGAATTTGTTGGTATTATCTGTGTAAATATTTAAAGAAGTGTAGTATCTGTATAAATGTTTAGAGAAGTGTAGTATTTGTGTAAATATTTAGAGAAGTAAAATAGTCCACAAGTTGCTCACTTTGATCAAACCAGAACTACTGTCAATCTAAGAAAGCAAAGGACAACTTCACACCAAGAGCTGGTGAATAGTATCATTGATCCTGCTCTCCCCCTATTGAAGGTCATCGAGGCAGGAGATATTATTCTATCGTCCCACATTTGCACACATAAGCACTATCATCATCGCCCTAAAAGAAAAGAAGACAAAATAAAGAGAAAAGAGGAGAGCGACCCAACTCCCAAAATCAACGAAGCAGAAAGGGTAGAATGGCGAGTTGGTCTAAAATGTGTTTAGACTTTCTCCAAACAATGAGCAAATCGTCCCAAAAAATTGCAATTAAACTTTTCAAAACCAGCCAATAAGTCAGCCACGCATCAATACTTTTAAAATCTCCAAACAACACTTTTAAGTGCTCCCAAACAACACTTAAATAGCCCAAAACAGTGCATAAATAGCTCCAAATCAGCCAACATAAGCACCCCAAAACAGTGATTTATAGTGCTCAAAAAAGTGATTATATTCCTCTAAATCAGCCAACAAAAGCAACTCAAAACAGTGCATAAATTGCTCCAAATCAGCCAACAAAAGAACCCCAAAGCAGTGATTTATAGTGCTCAAAAGCAGCCAACAAAAGCACCCCAAAACAGTGATATATAGTGCTCAAAATAGCTAACAAAAGGACCTCAAACAGTGATTTATAGTGCTCAAAATCAGCTAACAAAAGCACATCAAAATAGTGATTTATACTGTTCAAAATCAACCAACAAAAGTAGCATTCGGAGGCTCGAAAATCTGCATTTAACCATTCCCCAAAGCAGTATTAAAACAGCCCAAAAAATGGTTCTTAATATCTCCAAAACAGTGTATAAAACAGCCTCAAAACGATGGGCAAGCTAGCACTTAAATGAGGCATCAAACCCCCCCCTAAAAACAGTAAATGAATCAGCACTGGAGTGGCATATAAAGCCCACAAAGTCAGCTAATAAGTCAGCCCTTTAAGTAAGGTGATGCATCCACAAAGGGATTGCGGCTCAGTGCTAGATATGAAAATAAACAAAACAAAAAAATGGTGGTACCGATGTAAAAGATAAAACAGAGCTTAGGTGCTAGATAAATATTTAAACAGTGAATGGTATGCACGTATAAGGATTGTATAACCATTTCAGATTTTTTTTTTCACATAGAAATACATGAGAGTTTCAGATTTTTTATGACCTAAAGAAGCAACAAGTTTCAGGTGTTTATCGTATAGCACCATATGGAAGCTTCAGGTTTTGACGGTATTAAGTTTTTTCACAGTAAGATAGTCCAAATCGTTTCACATACTTAAGCCATGCAGGTAAACAAGCCTAGCCATGAAACATAAACCGGAAGCTTCAGCGAAATAAAGTAAATGAGGATTGAGGGGTGCTTGAATTTCTTTTCAGACCATCGACACCATACTTGCAATTAAACACATATGAATGCTCGAGTAATCGGAGAACAAGGAAGGGAGAGGGAGGTTGTCGGGCGTGGTCGCTGGCGATGAAGAGGAGGAGGAGGCTTGACCAGCAAGAAGAGGGAGCGAGCCTCGGTGCGGGCGTTTTGGTGCAGAGGGAAGCAGAGTCGAGCGGGGACGGGCGAAGGTTTCTCTCGGTGCGGGCGTTTCGGTCCTGAGGGAAGGAAAGCCGAGCGGGAGGGGCGAAGGTTTCTAGGCGAGGTCTTTGGTGCAGAGGGGAAGAGAGTCGAGCGGGAGGGGCGAAGGATTCTGCTCTTTGGTGCAGGGAATCCTTGGTGCAGAGGGGAAGAGTGCTGAGCGGGAGGGGCGAAGGTTTCTGGGCGAGAGAGGAAGGAGTCGAATGAGAGAGTATCGGTGCAGCGGGGAAGAGGCGAGCGAGTGCGGGATAAAGAGGGAGCCGAGCGGGAGAATCCGAGGTGGCCGAGGGCAATCTAAGGGTCACTTGGGGCACAGCTACACCGGCCTTTTTGGTTAAACTGTATTTTGATAGCTTATGCTTTTTGATTCAGATATGTGCGGTGACAGCTTTCTGACAGCGGTCTGACTTTTCCAAAAAAATAAAAATTTGTAATAGTTACCGGCTTACCGCACCTAGTTTATCAGTAGATTATTTTTAATCATCTTATCAGCTGATTATTTAATAAGCTGCAACTGCCCCAAACAGACCCTAAACCTGAACTCTAAACCCTAAACTTAGTTTACGGATCGACCGCAGAGTTTGACCTGCGGCCCGCATTTAGTATAAAATTGAAACCTCGTTTACGGATAAACGGTCAAAACACACGATTCAAACGATACCGCTGCGTTTTCAAAAACACCCATACATTTATAAACTGTCTCAAACGAACTCTTAATTATATTCAATTAAGACAGAATTTAATAATTTATTTGAAATTTAACATTATGAATTGTGTTATCGGCCCAACCTGATATGATTGACCTGTGTTCAGCTCGAATCAGGACCAGGTTGAGCCTGAACCCGTCTCTTTTAATTAAATCTTTATGTGCATTGATACTCGTGTCGTTTACTCGCGCGCAAATCATGTCAATATAAGTGTTCTTTTCGGCTAAAATTAACGTTTCGGATGTGTTCATATGGTCTGTTTCGTCATCCAGAGTTGTTCAAATAAGTTTGTCGGTGATCTAGCCAAAAATGCATTAAATTTAAATTTTCTTCAAATTTTGGGTTTGTGACTGATTATTTTGAAAATTGATTTTGGTTAAATTGACTATGCAATTTATGTAAGTGTCAGTGACGTTAATTGTTATGTTGATGCGAGTCGAATGCGTGAATTGTGGCGTTTGCATAGCCGAGCCACGAAGGGTTTACCTAATGCTTACTGATTTTATGGGAACTCATTTTTGGACTCTCCACATATTGGTCCTTAGCCCTTGCAACTAAAAGTTGAGTGTTTGGGACCACTCATGTGAGTTTTCACAAAAAATGGGTCAAGAGGTGGTTCGAAGTTCTATGTGAGGTGAGTTTTATTACTAGTCCTATATGATGGTCAATAAGAATCTCCTAAAGCTAGATCTTAGGTTCTAGGAGAAAAAAACCAAGACCTTGTTGAAAATAAGGTCAACGGTGAGGAGTTAGGAAGAGGAAGTGAACAACAGAGAAGCGGAAGAAAGGAATTCGCCTATAAATTGTGCATCAGATGGGAATGCGATTAGAGGGCAGAGAAGGGTGAAGGAGGAGTAGCATACCTGAAGAAACAACACAAGGGTTAGGGGCGGTGTCTCGGTCAAGGAAGGAGTCGGCGGCGTCGCTGTCTGGCGAAGGAGGTCCTTTGAGTGCGAAGAGGAGAGGGTGTGCATGCTTTTGGAGTTCTGACTAGAGGAGTTTGGTCGAGCCGACCATTATCGTGCACATGAAGGAAAGTACTGAGGTTCTCTTGTGAGCAAAGGACCTGTGTCATGTGTGGGGGAGGAAGAAAAGTTCTTCTCGCGTGATTAGGGTAAATTTAAATCTTTTATTTAAAATATTTATTAAGAATGTTAATACTTATATTTTGAATAATAATAATAATAATATATTAATATAAAAATATATTTATTGAATTTAAATTAAGCGTAATTAAATTAATGAATTTTATACTAAGTTTTAGGCTTCTGATTTTAGAAGAATTGATGTCAAGAACAAGCAGATTGTCTTTTGTCGAGGTGAGTACTTGTACTTTTAAATTATAATAATAATTTGTTTCTTCACAAAAATTTTTGTAGTTGATGATAATGTAGATGTTTTATTTTAATTGAGTTATTCTTTTCTTTATTGGGCATATCGTAGCAAATGTTGTTGTTTTTTGTTCATGCATTTTAGTGCATGTTTTATATATTATGATTGCATGCAATGAATAGATACGTTTATGTTGACTATTTGCATGTGCATGATTGATTATGAAGGAACATCCCTTGATGGTACTAATGGGGGAATACTAATGTGTCCATGCACGTAAATAGAGAAGTATATTGATATTGATGTGTCTTAATTGACAATTTTTTATAGACGATGCCTCATGTGACGGTTACATAGATATTAAATGATATCGATACGATAATGACAGATTTCTTTGAAATTCATGTCAAATGTTTGTATTGATTTATAAAAAAGATTAATTGACATGCATGTTGCTATTTATTTTTCTTGTATAGTTGTAGTTTATTTGTATGAATATTCACTGATTCGTTTAGCTAACAGTTGTTTTAACTAACTTTTCAGGTTTAATTAAAATATTAAAAGATGAGAGATAGAAGATAAGATGTTTATAGAAGACGTGGACAATTATCAACAATGTAATTTTAGCTGTAACGCTTTAATATAATTTTGTAGTGTCCATTTTATTTAATAAATTGTAGACGATTATAGAAAATTTTAATTCACACCGTCTGATCGTTTGTACCTGTCTTGGTTAATTCTAAGCCCTAGGCTGGGTCGTGATATCTTGCATTACCAAATAATTCCAATTTATGATAATTACCATTGAATCTGAAACAAATAAGATGGGTGGTCTCTAAACTTCAAAATGAAATATTGCGCGCGTCTTAATGATAAATTCATTAGCATATAAAATGAAAATGCAGATAAATCACATTCATGTATTTAGAGATAACTTTTAAAATTCTTGAGAGCGCGTCGATACGCCATGAAAACATTTTAAAGCTGCGCAAGTGCACTGTGCAAATGTATTGAAAATTATGCAAATATATCTCGCAAGTGCACTAAAAATTGTGCAGATGCATAAAAAATGCGTGAATGCACCGTACCTGTGTATTGAAAGTCATGTAAGTGCATTACATAGCTGCATTAAAAATGATGGAAGCGCATTGGATAATGTGAAAATGCACTAGAATTGACAAATTTGTCTGCATGTGATTTCGCTAACTTGTTCGAATATAAAGTTAGAGAATGTTGCGCTGCCTAAACTCCGATAAAATCAATTTTCCTTGTCCCTAGAGGCGTGCACTTGCTCTAAAATGCATGTTATCATTTTAAAAATTTCAAACTTATTTTCAAAATCCTAAACTTCAACTAGGCACATACATGCATTCTCATGGGGGTTGTAAACTTGATCCTCCACATCATGAATATTGGAGTTGACTTTGTATCAGTATGCTGTTTATTATGGAATAATAATTAAACATTGCAAATCTCAAAAGGTAATTTCGATTTTTATTTAAATATGTCTACTAAAGTCTTTTACAAAGAAATTCATTTGGTAAAATAAAATTTGTTTGCCATTGATAAGAACTAATGAGTTTAACCTAATGGTTTTGTCCTCTACAAGTGGGAGTAAAGTGAGTAAAGTCGATAAGTTTGGCAATACAAAGAATGTTATGATGAATTTGAACTTTTTGCAAATCACAGACTCAATGCTCTACAAGCAAATGAGTTGAGTTGACAAGATCCAAAAATGATAAAACGAAATCATTTAAACATTCCAAAAAATGATTTTTCTGAAAAAAATGTTTATTGGATGCGACATTTCCGTCGAGTTTTTTTAAATCTTGATATATAAAGAAAATTTTCTAATGAAATTTATTCTCATCAAGCTTAAAACATTATTTCATCTACTCTCTATAACAGTCTATTGAGATTGATAATTTTAAGATTGATTTAAGCTCACAAAATCTCAATGTGATATCATGTGTATCCCTATTGTCACTTTTAAACATCTTGTGCTAGTAATGATGTGAAATGTGTCTTCTGTCTTTGTGATTTTGTCGAATAGCATTGAAAAAAGATATAATTATCACAATAGTCTTTTGATCGTGTGATTTGTCGTAAAATAACACCAGTAAATTAGAGCTACAAATAGAGCTTGAAAGTTTCCCAATTACCTAAATCTCTTAAGCAGTGAATTATAGAAGGCACTAGATAATTAAAGCACTAGGATCTATGTTAGCTAAGGTCAAATTAAAAATGTCTCATTAAACAAACATCCACCTAAGTGTACAAGACCCTCTTAGATGATGTAACCCATAATTGCGAACATTTATTCTTCACTCAATTCGATCGTTTATGTCTTCTAGCTAAATGAACCAAGGTCTAAAACAATTCAATGGAATCATGGGATGTTGACCGTGTTCATCATCATTCTCTCCACCATTCACTTTAAGCTAAAAGTGGTTAAGTTTCACATCCCAAGTCCAAAAAATAAAAAGATCCATTACTATACACCAAACACTTTGCTCATGATGGCTAATTTTTAATTGAAAATTCTCTCTCGTCATCGGGAGGGGTAATTAATCATGGTACCTTGCGCCTATGGAAACCTTGAACTATAAAGTCTTTGCCAAATGAGGGTGAAGTTTATGTGCAGCCTTATTTAAAATTTAACATGCTTTATGAAAATTTGATCCGAAACCAGAACTCTCTCAAAAAGCTGGATACAAATTTTCGAAGCCCATAGTGTTAATTCCAATTTGTGTATTTGTTACCATCCATGTTTTTTTTTGGTACCTTTTGTTCTTTTTAATTTCCATTAATTATATCTGCTGGTGTTATTGATATATGTTAAGCCCACTTCCATACATGACCACTACAGTTAACTCAGTCCATTATCATATTTTGTCTTAGAAGCTCACAATCTCTTGGAAAATTAAATTCAAGAGGAAAAATTTTAAATTTCAAAAGAAATAATGTGTTGGTCCAATACATGCATATTCAAACAAACCTAGAAACAAAATTTTTAAATTTCGACTTGTGTTGGGAATGATGAAGAAAACTATATATATTTTCTATATTGCTTTTTGACTAAGATGGATTCTACAGTTTTCCAGAGTCCAAGCTCGACCTTCTAAATGTAGCTGGGATGGGTGAATCAGGGATTTCTGACAATAACTTAAGCTCAATGAATAATCAGGTCGTGGTCTTTTGAAAGCACATTGAAGGTCCTGAGCCCAGGGTCATTTACTAATCTTTTTTTTTTATATTTTTTGTTAATTCTGTAATGTTCTGCCTATTAAAAGCTGAACCTGTGCTTGAAGGCATGTTACTCAAAACTTTTTTTTTTCCTTTTGCGGAAGTATCAGTGTGGTTGCATTTTTTTTTTTTTTTCTGAGGTATTCATTTATCACATCAGTTTCTCACCTGCCATATTTTGCTGCATCTTTAATATTCTTATAGATATGTATTTGTGGCAGATACAAGCCCTGAGAGAGGCGCATTTAGCTGAACTGCAGAAATTCCATCTGAGGATCTCCCAGCGATATGAGCAGGTTCTTATTTGCTCATCAGATTCTTTTCCTTTTCAAGAATTTGATAAATATTCTAACTTTGGAGAATGTATATTTAGCACTCTTGATGATTTTTTTCTTTACGACTTTTTGGCCTTATAGACTGAGATGTTGCCTCTTGCAAAGCGACCTGATAATTTTGAGAAATTGAAAAGGTTCAAATTGTGGCTGGATGGCTTGCTAGCTTTCCTTCAGATTTCTAAAAGTAGTATTAAAATTACCTTCAAAAGAAAACTTCCTTATTATGAGGAACAAATACTTGGATTGTTAAATATATCTAGAAGCCGTGGCCAGCAGCAGCTCAAGCATCCTGTTGGACACGCTCAAGCTCAAAGCTCACCCCAGCATCAACCATCTCAAGTTTTACAGTTGCAGCAGCATGAAAATCATGGAAACCAGGTGCTGCTATCGGCAGTGACCTCCAGAATGCAACATGGGTCCGTGACACTAGCTACTTTAGCTGATCCCGCAACACAGCAGAATGCAACAAATTCAGTCCAGTCTGCCTTTGAATTGGATCATGTCCAAGTGAATTTTTTTGGTTCGCTGCAACAAGGTTCGGTGGGATCAGTACAACAAATTGGTGTTGGTCCTTTGCAGAATTCAATTAGTCCTGCCCAACAAACCAACCTTAACAATCTTTACTGTGGTGTGCTGCAACTTCTGATTTTCTTATTGTGTGTGGTGCAACTCCTTATTTTCTCTAACAATCTTTATTTTCTCTTATCAGCATCAATGGATACAACAGCTCAAACGGGGCACATAATGGTGCAGATTGATTGGCAAGAAGAGATTTATCTAAAAGTGAGAATGATTTTTCAACTTATTTATTATTTGCGTGAAAAAAATCATAGTGATACATCAATGTTCTTTGTTTTTTCTTACCGCATACCATAGTTAGCAGATTTTGTGATTTCTTTGGCTATATCCTAGAATGCAAATATCTTTAGGTGAATATTGTTTGATTCCCTCCTTGAGTGCTCCTATTGCACGAGGCTCTTAGGGTCTCGAGTAGAATTCAATACCAAATTGTTATATTCTTGTCATGTCAGCGTCTATTATTGCTGTTGTTACGTCATCATTAGACGTTTTAAGGCAATCAGACGTTATAAAAATGTTTTAAAAACCTTCCTGTTGGGTTCCTGGGATATTCAAAATTTGCCACTTCGATCTTTTCGGTACCCAAGGTTGAGATGCAAGTGGTGGAGAAAAAGGCGCCAATGGGAAAATCCTGAAGGTGTCATTAAGTGGCGACAATGAAAAAAAAAACCAAGAAGATAAGAGAGGCTTGCATTATTTAATATCTATTACTATAAAAATTCTTAGCTAAGTAGTACCTGAAAATTGTTAGAAATTGTACACTCTCTTTTTTTTTAGTTGGTGCATTTTCATTAATCTAACAATTTATGAATTTACATTCAAATAAAAAGTTATTTAGATTATTGAATTTAATAGAAAATTTGACACTTTATGAAAAGGACATTCTTGAAAGACAATAATTTAACTCAATGATCAACTTGTCCATCAGAAAGTGCCAGCAACATTAATAGAGGCGGTTTTTTAAAATTTGAACTGATGCGGGTGTCCCATCTGCGATGTTGGACGACACATGAGTCGTGTCTAGTGCCTGAACCAAACCGATTAAGGCCTTTTGAGGAGTTAGTCAGCCCTCTTGTGCCACTCCTTGTTATCCTATTATCATGTATTTATTATTGTGGGAGTTTAGGGTTAGTTTTGTTGTGAGTTTTGTTCAATTCAAGCATGGGCGTCTCAGGTTTTCTCTTCTAGGCCTGTATTCAAGGTTCAAATGGTGCTCAGGTTGGATCTCGCTTTCGATGCAGTGATTATCCTTACGGGCTCTGAATATTTTCAACCGCTCCTTGAGAACTTCTGCATTATTTTTATTTTTTATTTGAGAGAACTTTAGATGGTCAAATGTTTAGAAGGTATATTGGATTATAAATAAGACACTACCCTGACATTTCACCCTCATTTTGTGATGACTTTTTAATATGGGGTTCGAGGGTTCTGATAGGCGCAAGCCCATATAATTAATTACCCCTCACGATAACAGGAGCACTTTTGATTACGCTAGTCATTAATAATTAAATATTTAGCATATAATAATAGCAATCATATAATATTTTAAATTGTAAAATCTATCACTTGAAGTTTAAAGCGAATAATGTGTAAATGAAGTCGAACTCCGATCAATATCTCACGATTTCGTCATCTCCGATCGTCATGATCCCTGATCTACTTGGTCAGAAGAGGTGGTTGACCTAACCTGACTGAAAGATCCTTGTCAGCAACCATGAGCCGTGTCGTGCAAGGTATTCTTGTAGATCTGGGGTGGATATTTGTGTAAGGGGACAAATTTAAGTTGACATTAGCTAACAGAAAACTTTGTGTCAATCAATTGTAATCTTATTATTCACAAATCAAATGATAGAAAGTCATTTAGGAACATACGGGTTGGGTCATGATTGTAATATAATGGTGTAATTTGGCGGAATTTATTCGATCAGAGGGCTCTGATCGTAACCGTTATTTTGTGGTGTCATTTGATGGCAAAATCATGCTAACAGAGGACTCGAGTCACGCTCTTACTGACATACGATTGCTTTGATTGTGAATATATGGATACACTTAATATAACGTTGCCTCTTTGTGAGCTGAAGTTAGTCAAAACTTTGTCACTCTCGACAAACTGTTGCGGAGGGTAGATGATTTTTTGCTTTTATCTTTTAAATGATTTATTTTGACTAAAGTGTCTTGATTTATTTGCTTTAATTCTTTAGGTAATTGGCTTTAATTTGAATGTCTTGATTTGTCATTTTGATAACTTGATTTATAATTTGATTTGAAATATAATTTAAAACTTGACCCCTCCGATTGAAATTGAAAATCAACGCAACCATCATCAGAGTCTTAAACATTTTAAACTTTTATATTTGAAAGGGCATTTAGTTTTGTTAGTTGAATTTTAGCGTATGAGTTCTGTCAACTGATGTCCTTACAAGGAAGAGGATCAGATTAGGTGATTTGGACATATAAATTCTTATTTTAGGATTTAGACGTTTATTTCTAAATTACTAGACTCGTCAACTCTAGTCGTTGTGAGGATGAAGATTGAACTAGTTGGCGGGACTTACAATCCTATTCTATAGATAAGACAATCTAATTAGCCTACACAATATTTTTGAACCTTGTATTTGAGCATTCAATACATTGGTTGGAGTACTTGCATGCATTTATATTTCATGTATTTGATTATTTTAGACAACTTTGTATGTGTTTAAGTAATTTGCATGATTTTAAAGCATGAATAAGACTTGAAATTATTTAAATTCATCTTATTTGAATGAGTAGGTTGATTCATGCATATGTTAACTTTAGGCCCTTCTTTTTTTATATCTTCTCCGTTTGCACATATGTTGTAAATTTATGGGCAAGATTAGACATATAAGTCATAGTTTAACATTTAAAATGAGATTTATATTCTCTAATTTAGCTCAAATTTATGTATTCATATTTGAGTGAATATGTCAACCCCTAAGCTTAGACCCAATTAAGCTTTAACCCTAATTTATTATTTTTTATATTTAAGTCAAATTGCTAGCCCCAAAGCTTAGCCCCAATCAAGCTTAGCTATAGTTTATGATATTTCAATGGATCACATAAAATTAATTTACATTAAGACTTCAATTTTTATTTGATAACTTTCAAATATAACCGGGTTTGAGACTTTTAATTCAAAATTTATGATTATTGTTTTAATTTTCATTCTTTTTTCTTTTCGAAGTCCAAATAATTTAATTTTTTAAGAATATTTGCAAGTCCAAAATCATTATAAAATTCAGCAGCCTCCCAACTTAGTCTCCGTTTAAAGGGTTTGTGTCAAGATTTTTGTCTGCCTAACTATTTATAAGACACGTTTGTTAGTGTCGTGAGACACTGCGTCCAGAAGAAAACTTTCCACTCTATCGGTCTATAAGACACAAGTAGGTGTTATAAAAAATGTGAGCACGATTTCCATGCACTTTTACATTTCCTTGTGAGACAACAGGTGAATAAGATCAAGATCGATGAGTTGACGGATTACCACACAATTCTTTCTCTTCCTCTCTAATATTTTTGATATGATATATATATATATATATATATATAAACACCGTGTAATATATGTTATATAGTATATAATATGTAGGTACGCAGCGTTGCGTATGTCAGTAGATTATACAGAAGGTATTGGGAGGTTATATCCGCATTATATCCCAGATATTAGGAGATATATTTGCATTATACCTCTTATAATTATCTGAAAACAGAAATATACAGAAGGTATTGGGAGGTTATATCCGCATTATATCCTAGATATTAGGAGATATATTCGCATTATACCTCTTATAATTATCTGAAACCTACAAATATATTTAAACTTATTTATAAGTTAGAGATACGGTAAAGAGAGCTGTTACAGCGCTAAAACACGGATATAACCCCAAACAGAACGCGTAAGAAGTACGCAAATTTTTCTCCCAACAGAGAGGAATCACTCTCAGAAGTGATCGTATGGGGCTACCCCAGGGAGACGAGGATCTCCGCTTGGGATCGTATGTGTGAGGCTGAGAGTCGAACAAGGGGGAACAAGGAGTGTTCCAGAAGAAGTGCAGGTTTTTCTCCATTTTGTGCTGCTAAGCTTGCAAATGGGGAAGTATGGGGCTACCCCAGGGAGACGAGGATCTCCGCTGAGGATCGTATTGCAAATGGGGAAGGGTGCACGGATGACGATGAAGAGCAAAAGATGGGAGCTTCGAAGGTTCATGTACGCGCAATACCATCGTTGCCTTCCCAATTAGCGCTAATTATATTTGTATTGCGGTGATTCGGGAGATGAGAGCTTTACCGATAGGGTGAGGAGTTCCGGGTCCCTGTAGGCCGGCAATCCCATCATCGCCGTCCCAGTTAGCGCTAATCGCGACTGTCTCGCGAGAGAACCGGGCAGCAGAGGGGTAGGCGAGGTGTTTCGACGTCGTCCCTAGCTAGATCTCGTGCGAAGGAGAGGTGTTCAGGAATCTCAGCTGCAGCGATCTTGTGGTTGTCTTCTGCGGTTTACTCCAGTCGCGACTCAGTTAGGCAGGGTTGCCAAAGCTATTCTTTAGTTTTCGGCTTCAACAAGAAGTGGGGTCCACTCCAGCCAGAGGGAAGTAGCGGAATTTTGTTCTCTGGTTTTTTGTATCCAAAAGCCTCGAATTTGTCTTTTTAAAAAGGGAATAAACAACGGGAGTGATTATTCCTTGAACTGATATAAATAGTTTAGTTTAATTAATCTTTTCTTTTTCTTTAATTTTAAGGGTCAACAATCCTTCCTTTGCCCATCCGCATCCTTCCCCGTCACCCATCATTGTTGCAGCTGCCCCGAATACCCTTTCCCGATTGTTTTTTTTTTTGCAATTCCAGTTTCTGCCATCGCATTCCCCTTCCCTCCTATTCATTGCCATTGTTGTCCCAGCTCTCTATCTCACAATTGCTGTTGTTCCTTCTTTTTTGCTTCCATCATTGTTCTCCTTTATTGTTTCCTACAACCGTCAACCTTCCCGTCCTCCCTTCAACATCTCTGGTTGATGTTGCCTTGTTGTCTAGGCTCTATGTTAGTTAAGGTCAAATTAAAATTTTCTCATTAAACAAACATCCACCCCAGGTCTGCAACACCTTTTTAGTGATGCAAACCATAATTGCTAACATGTATTCTTCAATAAATTGGGTCGTTCACCTTTTCTAGCTAAGTGAACCAAGGCCTAAAACAATTCAATGGAATCATGAGATTTTGATCGTCTTCTTCATCCTTCTCTCTACCATTCACTTTAAGCTAAAAATGGTTAAAGTTTCACATCCTAAGACCCAAAAAAGAGATCTATTACGATACACCTAACACTTTGCTCATAATGGCTAATTTTAATTGAAAATTCTCTCTTGTGTAATTAATCGCGCGATACCTTCGTATATGGAAAACTTGAACCATAAAGTCTTTGCAAAACGAATGTGAAGTTTATGCACAATACCTTATTTAAAATTAATATGTTTTATGAAATTTTGATTTGAAACCACAACTCTCTCAAAAAAAGTCGGGTACAAATTTTCGAAGCCCATAGTATTAATTCCAATATGTGTATTTGTTAATGTTGAAATTTAGAATAATGTTGAATAATATTATTGATATGAAACGGGGTATCATTAACTCTTACATGACTCCTAGAATAAGTAAGAAAATAAAAAGGAAGTATCTGAAAAGGAAAGATATAATATTTATATCTTCAATTAATTAATTTATATTAATTACTTGGAGATAAAACAAACTACATAAAACATAAAATAAGAAATGAAATAACTACAATCAAAGGAAATAAATTTAATTTTTAACAGGAATAAATTATTTCTCAATATAACTTCTAACATTCCCTCTCAAGTTGAAACATGGTTGAAAACTATGTTACTTCGATTTAAAAATATTAAACAATGGGTGAGGAAGATTTTTTGTGATGTTGAACTTGAAGTCTTTATCCCGTACTTGGTAGTCAACCCCAAGGGTATTTAGTTGATCGTGGTTGCTTTTGACTGTAGTTTCTGCAATGTCTGTAGGTAAGCGGAAGACTTTTACAAATAATGTTGTAGGAAAGTTGATAGCCAACAGGAAAAGCTGCAGGTTATGGCCTGTAGAAAAAAAAGAAACACTCCGGAGGTAGGCCTTGCTGCAGAAAAAAGACTCTTGAGGGTCTGCTACAGAAAGAATTTTGTTCGATGACCTACTGCAAGAAAAGCTTCGGAGGAGGGTCTGATACAGATTAATATTTTGGAGGAGGGCCTGAAGCAGAAAAAGGCTCCGGAGGAGGGCCTGTTGCAGAAAAGGCTCCGGAGGAGGGCCTGTTGCAGGAAGAATTTTGGTAGATGATCTGCTTCAGGAAAAGCTCCGGAGGAGGGTCTGATATAGAAAACAGCTCCGGAGGAGGGCCCTGATGCTGGAAAAAACTCTGGAGAAGCGTCTCTTGCAGGAAGAATTCTGGTGGAGGGGCTGCTGCAGAAAAAGTTTTGAAAGAGGGTCTGCTGCAGGAAAGATTCTGGAGGAGGGCTTGCTGTTGGAAATGGTCCGGAGGAATCAGTAGAACGTGGTTGTACTGTAGAGCAACTATCAAAGCTCATAAACCTGACACTAGAGCAGCGACAGAGGCCATGCCTAGTCTTGCTATATTGTATTCCGGACTCCTCCAATACATTGATCGGTACTTCCATGCACATATTTGAATTGGCTATAATTGGATTGGGCATACTTGTTTGAAAAGTAAAAATCAGATACGCCAGGTATTGGCTTGCTAAGCTATCCAACCAATGTCACATTTTGCTTGTGCAGTGGAGAAGATTTGCATGTCTCTGCAAAATTAAGTTTTATTATTGCTTCTATGGAGGGAGAACTTGTTTCCAGCATCCATGCTCCTGGGTTGGCTCCATCATCGATTTTATGAACTCCAAAAGTTTTCTCTAAGTATTCTATTAGCTTCTGAGAATTCTCGCCTAATGGTCCAGAAAAATTGCTTGGACCCCTTTTTTTCAGCAAAAGTAGCTCATCCAAGGATTAAAATATGTCAATGCTTGGTTGGTGGATAGTACAAACAACAGTTCTTCATGTGTTGACACTGTTTTTCACTGTTCTCATGACAATGGCAACTGCTCTTGCATCAAGACCTGATGTCGGCTCATCCATGGTGAGTAGCCGAGGAGGGCCTACAGAGGATGGGGACTATCGGTAGAAGTTCCGGTTGCTTACAGAAATTTCTAGCGCCAACAGGAAGGAGATCCGGATGTAGCGAAAATCCTTCAGAAAGATGCATCTCCACTAAGAAAATTTGCAGGAAGGAAAGGATTTTTTCTGGTTGTACTAGAAGATTCCGGCGGCTGAAAAGTCAGCAAGATGTAGTTTCGGTTGCGGGAAGGGGTGCATGAGAGAGAGCCAGCATCAGGAGGTCCTGCAGGTGATATATTTGGCTGCAGGAAGTTGCTCCGGCGGTCCTAGAGGGAGATCGGTTTGGTGGGAGGGAGGTCTGGTGGCTAAAACACCTGTCGGAGGGATAAGCATCCGGCTGCCTTCAGAAAACCTGCAATAGTTCTCCACAGGAGAAAAACCAGTCGAGAGAAAACCTGCTAGGAAGAAAACTACTAAGAAGATCTCCATCCGGTGTTGATGGCTACCAGAGAAGAAACATAAGTCGTCGTTTCAAGCGGCAGTCTCGATTGCGGTAGCTGAGGCAAGAGAAGAGCGTTCCTCTCTTCACACTTCCCATAGGGATAATAGGAAACACAATAAAAAGGAAATGACAAGAAATGAAAGATATAACACTATATCTCCAATTAATCAATTGATATTAATTGTTTGAAGATAAAAGAAACAACATAAAGCATAAAATAGGAAAGAAAATAACTCCAATTCAAGAAAATAAATTAAATTTCTGACAAGAATAAATTAATTTCTTAATATAATTTCTAACAGTTACCAACCATGTTTATTTTGTTAACATTTTTGTTAGTTTAATTTCCATAATAATTCTATCTACTGGTGTTATCGATATATCTTGAGCCCTCTTTCATACAGGACCAATTAACTTAACTCAGTCCATCATTATCATATTTTCCATTGGAGCTGCTTTCACAACTTCTTAGAAAATTAAATTCAAGAGAAACAATTTTAAATTTCAAATGAAATAATGTGTGGAAACAATATATGCATTTTCTAACAAATCTAGAAACAAAATTTTTAAACTCGACTTGTGTTGGGAATGATGTAGAAAACCAAGATGGATTCTACAGTCTTCCAGTCTAAGCTCGTCCTTCAAAATGTAGCTGGCATAGGTGGATTAAGCATTGCTGACACCACTAAATAATCAGGTCGGGGTCTTTTGAAAGCACATTGTAGGTCCTGAGGGCAGGCAGGGCCATTTACTAGTCCTTTTTTTATATATATTCTTTGTTAATTCTGTAGTGTTCTGCCTATTAAAAGCAGAACCTATTCTTGAACGCATGCTACTTATATAGCTATTTTTTTTCTTTTGCCGAAGTATCAGTGTGGTTGCATTTTTTTTTTAATTACTCATTTATCACATCAGCTTCTCACCTGCCATATTTTGCTGCATCTTTTATATTCTTATAGACATGTATTTGTGGCAGATACAAGCCCTTAGAGAGGCGCATTTTGCTGAAATGCAGGAATTCTATCTGAAGATCTCCCGGCGATATCAACAGGTTCTTATTTGCTAATCTGATTCTTTTCCTTTCCAAGAATTTAATAAATATTCTGACTCGGGAGAATGTGTACTTTAGCACACTTGTTGATTTTTTCTCTTTATAACTTTTTGGCCTTGAATTACAGGATGAGATGTTGCCTCATGCAAAGCAATCTGAGAATTTTGAGAAATTGAGAAGGTTCAAAATGTTTCTGGAACGCGTGTTAGCTCTCCTTCAGATCTCTAAAAGTAGTATTACAATTAAAGTCAAAGAAAAACTTCCTTATTATGAGAAACAAATAAGTGGATTGTTAAGTACAAATAGAAGGCCAAGATTGGTTCCTGTACAGCAGCAAGGCCAACAGCAGCTACAGCATCCTGTTGGGCATGCTCCCCAGCATCAACCATCTCAAGTTTTACCGGTGCAGCAGCATGAAAATCATGGAAACCAGGCGCACCAATTGAATATGACAGTTTCTATTACAACTATTGAATTGGAAGTGCCCTCCCGTATGCAACATGGGTCCGTGACATCACCTACTTCAGCTGCTCCTTCAAGCAGACTGCAACAAATTATGTCCAGTCTGCCTTTTAATTGGATCTGGTCCAAGTGAGTTCTTTTGGTTCTCTGCAGCATGATCAGATATGCTCACTACAACAAAGTGGTGCTGGGCCTTTGCACTATTCAATTTGTGCCGCCCAAATAAAACCCCAAAACAGAAAAAAAAAAAAAAAAAAAAAAAAGACAAATAAACTTTAACAATCTTTACTGTGGTGTGGTGGAACCTCTGATTTTTTTTTTTTTGTTGGGAAAACTGAAATTATATGCCTTCATGTTTATTTGCCTGTTAATGAAAGTACAAACAAATATCAATATAGTATAGTATATGTAGCTTTTAAGTGGAGTTTAAAGGGAAATACAAAATTGCATATAACACAAATTAAAGAATAAATTATCACAAAAAATTACCCAACTCTGCACAAAATTTACGCGTATAACCCTCAAATTCTTAGTATCACTTAAAATTGTCACTATTGGTAATTTTTTTAGAGTGATATATATATAATTATGGTACTAAGTTGTTATAAATGAAAATTTGCAAGTTTAGATGTTAGATATGTAAGCAAACCAATAAGAAGACGATAATTTAATTGAAATAAGCAAACCAAACATTATGGTTGAATCCCAAAAAATATTGGGAGCCTTACATTGTTCATCTTAAAGTAAGTAGTTGCCATTTATTAGAGGATAAATATACTATCATTGTTATGGGTGCTTTTCTTGTTGCTTGTATTAATCATATTTTGGGACATATTGTTATAAATTTAGATGTCAAAAAATTTGCAATCTTATGCTTGTGTGTAGTGAAATGTAAGTCTGTGAAACTTTTTTGGATCTTGGCTAATCGGGTTGATTGGCCCACAGAGTGACTATTTTACAAGAAGTCATTTGCTTTCCTTTGGTTGCGGTCTACTTTGTCGATTGTAAATTTTATTAAAATTATTGAACATATTCATTTGTTTAGAGTATATGATATAAAAATTTAACATTAGAGTATTACTGAGATCTAATTATAATTTTGACATCTTCTGCATGCATGATGATAATATATATATATATATATAGTTGTTATTTACTAAATTTAAATTTGTCAAACTTATATGTTGATACTTTTGTATAATAGCATTTATCATGTCGCTCGTAGGATCATCATCACATAAACAACTCGTTTATTGTTAGATTTACCTATGGCCTTTTCTAGTAGTATAAATTATTTTATTTCATTTGGGATTTGGGTAGTTGTTTGTTCGTTATCATTTCAGTTTACTATTTTGTTTATATTTGCCCTTCAATTATGAGTATCAATTGATGAATTTTCATTTATGAAATAGAATAAAATTGTACTTTCTTGCTTATTTTACCCATTTTTTGTTTATGTTCTTTTTTTATGATTACAAAATATGTTTATATACATTCATTGTGTCGTGTGTTGTAAGGCTTAAGATCATCCGAGCCTTGATTTCAGTAAGTTTATAGTCAAATTGATTGTCTCGACAAGAATAATCTGATGATGTCAAAATTAGTTCAATATGGTTTCAATCAAGCCCAAATAATGTCGTTACAACACAATTTGAGGTTTTAGATCATTAACTAAATAAACAAATAAAGTTCAAATTTAACACATTTATAGTCAAACTGAGAGCCTCGATGAGAGTAATCCAACGAGCCTAAAATGGCTAAATTCTTAGGTTCTTACAACATCTAAATTCTTAAAAAATCTCTTATAATCAAGGGGGGCCAGCATGGATCATCCGGTCAGGTGGTTAAGGAAGTCATGCACCAAAAGACCAAAATTTCCATCCTGAGAATGCTATAAATAGGCCCCCTCCCTTTACTTAGGGGAGGAGGAGAAAAATAATAAAAGAAGTTGAATTTTAAATCCATTTCTAGGAAAAAAAACTTGACGAGTAACTACTGGCCTCTATAGTCTTCAACCACCATTGACCGTCATCTGTCAGTCACTGTCGACCGCTGTTTGCAACCGTTGAAGCCAAAATACGACTATTATGCCAAACACTTATAATTTCTTTGTGTTGTATAAAGACAAGCGTAATTTTTCGGTGTAAGATTATAACCTTATTGTCCCCGTTACAAGAGAATGATGCACCTCTTTGATACACCAAAAATATACGCATTTTTAAACTCATATTTTTTATGATATTGCACTTTAATGGAAGGTATTTTGATATTTTCTTGCAAGTTGTTGATTTTTAGGGCTTAAAACAAAAAGAAAGTAAAACGGATGAAATTTGGAGTCAAAATGATGTTTTTGAAGAAATGCTCAGCGCCGGTGGTGCAGAACAAATTAACGCGGAGATTTTCTTACTCATCGCCGACAGCGCCAGACTAGCCGACGGCGCCAAAGGCGATGCAGACCCTGTTTCTAGAAGGTTCGATGTATTTGGATGATTTTTGAAGAGTTTTTGGAGTCACCTCTTGGAGAACGACCTTGGGCTCTATTTGGGGTCAAATTTCATCAGAAAAAGTGTTGCTCTATGTTTTTAACTCCTCTACTTTCATTTTTCGCACCATATCACATTCTACTTTCATATTGGAGTCCATTAGTGATTTATTTTCATAGTTTAGAGTTTTTATGGTGAGATTTAGTGTGAAATTTTCTGTAAGAGTGTTGGAGAAGGAGCAAAGTGAGAGATATCTTCTTCTTGCATTCTAAGGAAAGACTATAAAGAATTTGCTTTGTGCTTTGAGAAAGAGTTTTGCATTGTTTATTTATCAGTGTTGTATGAACTTTCTTTTATATATGAAATTTGTGTTTTGTTATTTATTTCTCATGAAGTCTTAGTAGTTCCGTCTATCTTCTTCCTACTCTGAGATATGGTGAAATGAAGAGATAATATGAATGTGTCAATATTAAATTGTAAAATAAATTGTGATGATTTTTCAACTCCGAACTTAATTTACTTTTTGATCTGGCCAATTGAATTGTTAAAATGTGTTGTGAAACATATGATCTGGGAAATAGAGTATGAGTTCTACAACAGAGTAAGGATCACATTTGATTCCATGAAGGGGAACATTGTTTTTGGAATTAAGTGCAAATAAATAGAGAAATATTCTTTGTTGGGTGTAGAATTGGAGAACCTTTAGGGTGACAGACTAAAATCTACTAAAATCTTCAATTTAGAAATTTAATTTTGATTACATCTCAATAATTGAAATTAGTGAGCTAGCCTTCAGGTGAAGCGAAGTGGGAGCTCTGGAGTGGGAGCCGACATCCTCCTAGCCTAGTCACTGATTTAGGGACTATACACTGATATTATCCAATGATTTTTTATGCATTGTATCAGGGTAGAGAATTAAAATTACTCATATTTGGCGCAATACATATTATGAACATTTATCTCATCTCATTTTACCATAGCCTCATTGTAGTGGGAATGACACTTTTTCACATAAGAATCTTCGTTACATAAACATAGTTAATAGATTAGTATTTACTGTTTTAAATTTTGCATATTTGATTTGATAATAGTTTAAAAATTTAATTTTGATTACATCTCAATAATTGAAATTAGTGACAGTGATTTCAATTGACTTTCTGTGAATTTCCTAGCAAATTTGTCATTTCTACTTTAAACATTCCCTGTAGGATCGATATTTGGGGCTTAAATAGAAAGTTCATTATTACTTGATAACGATATGTATACTTGCGCAGAATCCGAATATTAATTGATTATATTTAATTAAATTTTGCACAATCTATCGCAACAAAAAAGTCGGATCGCTCTCTATTTACAAACACATAGTTGATTATTTTGGTTGGGCTAGGCTTCATGATTTTTTTCCATTTTTAGAGTTTTCACATAAAAATTATTGGTGTCTTCTCACTTTGCTTCTCATTTATCTTTGTGTGTGTTAGATTTTTGTATAACACTAAGTCATTAAAGTATGACTCTACTGACTTGAATTTTTTGGCACGCAATAGTTCAAAATTGTTTGTAGGAAAGAAGTCTTCTTTACTTAAGTTTGCACTTCTTCAATGACCAACAATGTAATACACAAGCTTCTCGCTTTAATACTTGCAATTCTAAGGTGTGCAGCGTCAAAGTTCAAGGTATCAAGCTTCTACTTTGTTTCTCGAAGATATGCATCACCCAACTCATGAATGAATCTCCTTTGCTCTTTATAAAGATCATAAACAAAGAATGGAGAAATCTTAAAATGAGATCCTATGGGAGACTCAATAACAATCGGTTATGCATAGTGGGGGGCATAATTACCTCAAATCCACTAATCAGGAGTGCATGTTTAACACCTTCTCCATAAAGTTAAGTTCATTTTGCAGGAAGATAACCTCCTGGACACTATTAACTCTACGCATTTATCTGATGTAACCAAACTTAGAGACTATTGGAACTACGTTGCACCACAATTACTACAGTCAAATTGTTAATGCCTCCTCAATAAAATATGGCATGTGTCTATTGGAGCCACATAACATCACAATTACTCATGTAATTAATTCTCAATTGAGAATTCAACCAAGCGCAATTGATCTACCTATATCTCATTTTTCCCATTTGGCGAGGTAAGATAATATAATTGTGGATGTTTTTTATGGTTAATCCCAATTTCTTCATCAACGATATAGATACAATATTTTCATAGCTTTCCGTCGATGAACAAACTGCAAGCTTTGCCTTTCACCGTACACTTAGTGCAAAAATATATTGTGCTTCAATCATGACTAATCTCTCTTCTGCTCTATCCTTAGAAATTTTTGTATGACTAACTTCTCTTCCTTATCACCTAGGAGCTAAAGTTCTTCATTTGGACTATCCTCTGGTTCCTCTTCCTCCATTTCCTCGACGATGCCCTAATATGTGAATGAAACAACTCGGCATTTGGGACAAATAAAGCTTATGTGCCCGTAGCCATGACATCTGAAACACCTCTTGATAGACACTGTATTGTGAGCAACCTTTTTTTTTATTTTTTTCCACTCAAATATGCCTTATCACTCCCCTATTTTATCTTGTTCTCCTCCAAAGGCACCCTTAACGATCGTTGTAGCTGTAGGTGACTGCCTGACTGAAGAATGTTGCCTTCTCTGTTTTTGTTCTCTTTCCATTTTCAATGATGTGGTCTGGACATCCTTAGTGTAATTTCACAACATTGCCAGTAGCGTGCTTCAGGCCCCCAGGTAACAGGCTATGGTGTGTTCATCTGGCTTGACTAACTCTCACTTTATCTACATCTAGTCGAACTGTGTTATGAACTCCTCCACTGATAACTCTCTCTGTTGTAGGTGGTGGTGTCTCAAAATATATGTTGGTGGTCATGAGATGGAATGTATTTCATTTATATCTCTTTCCCCATCTTTTCCCACTTGGTAATCTTATTGTTGTCTTCTCCCCTCCTCCACCTTTGAAAGTTTTCTCATCACAAGAAGGCACTTTTCTTCAATTTGATGCTTGCTAATATTACCCATTTAACCTCTAAAAATTTCTTATACTCAAAGGCTTACTCAACAGATTGCAACCAGTTGATAAAGTCCTACGAATTTAACCTCCATTAAACTCTGATAGTTTCAGCTTATGTAGAAATCCTTGTGTTCCATATGTGGACTTCTCTTCCGGTCTCCTCTAACATTGAATCCTGAAGCAGCGGGGCTTGTATTCCTCATCACTGACTTCTTCTTTATGAAACAAATTCAAATTTTCATCCCTATCTCACCATCGACCCTCCAGATCGTGATCGAGGGTAATCTTCCCCTAGGTTCCATCATCAATTTCCAAGAGCCTCTATTGAAGCTGATGGATCTACCGCTATATCTCTTCCCGAGTAGGTTTCGACATGTATGTCCTTTGTGGCATAATTAGAGTTTGGTATTAGAAAGGGTGGTTGAAGATAGGAAAAAAAATTTTGGAGGGGGCAAGATGAATGCTAGGAAACTTTAGTATGGAACTAGTTAAGTTAGTTAAGATAACAAATGGTATCAGATTTAATCCAAATCACAGTAATGGAGTCAAACATTATTACTCGAAATAGAATGGGTTACAATTGAGACTCAAATAGAAATAGAAAACACAACAATACGAATATATGACTAGGTCTGAGTAGGAATATACGGGGATAACAGTGGTTAAGGGTGCCAATTCGGGTCAGTGGTTCGGGTTCGAGTCTGACCCTACTTATAGTGTTAACCCAAATAATAAACGAGTCGAAAACCGAAACCTGAACCCGACCCAAACTTTCGTGCTTATTTGGGTAATGTTTTGATTTCAGGTTCAACCTAAACCCGACCCAAATAATAAACGGGTCAAATTCTCTGACCCGAACCCAACTTGAAAAAAAATTACGACAATCCTAACCCAAATTTTTTGAGTCGAGTTCAAATTGTGTTGACGTGGCGGGTCAATTTTTGACACCCCTAACGGTGGTGTGATTGCGCTGTGGCTGACGGATGAAACAAGGTAGTGCAGGTGGTCTGCAATTGCAATCGTGGGCATAAACATGTGGTTAGGAACCCGGGAGCGAGGTGAGGGAAGGTCTACAATTGGAGATGGGGAGTTAAATAGACAGATGGGTGAGCAACAATGTAAGCAACACGAGAGGAGGATGACAGGAGGTCGGTAGTTGGAGCACATATGAGGGAAAGGGGTGACCGGTGGTTGGAACATAGAGGAGGGAAGAGGGTGGCCAACGACTGAAACAGGGAGAAGGGAGCGTGTGGAGATAATCAAGGACAAATTATTATCTCTGAGCAGGATACAACTAGAGCACTACCTGTCCTTGAACACAACCTTAACATAGGGAGCGCCTGGAGGCAAAAAAATGGAAAACAAAAAAGGACTAAACCCTAACAAGCAACATACTACTATTGGCAAAATCTATTGAACTACCGAATCAATGTACTAAACATTTCTAGCATAAAAATTTGTACATTATAAATTTCAAAAAATGTGTATGTATTCATTATATATTTTAGGTAAATTTTAGTATTATAAACAATAGTTGAACTTTTATGCATGAGGCAATATAAGATCAGCAATATTAGACCCAAAAAAAAAAAAAAAAAAAAAAAAAAAGATGCGCACTACTCAATTTTTATATATTCATATATCTAACCTAAATTTAATTTTTACACGCGTATCATTTTATTTATGCACCAAAAAAATTGTATTTCACCTTTAAAATATATATAAAAAAAAATTTGATGTAATACGAAAGTTTTATGTGATACGAATGTAAAAAATAAAGTATAGAAATTAAATATGTAAAAATACAGAAATTAGAGGATATTTTTGTAAATACCCCTCCAAAAATAAACAAATAAATAATTTTTTTAACTAATAATATTATTAATAAAAAACGGTTTTGTTCGTTATCATTCAGTTTTGTTCGACCGATTAGATTGGTATTGCCGGTAGTTCTCTTTTCCAACCTCTCCGCCGGTAGTCTCCCTCCGACCCTCCGATTTCCGCCGATCGCCGTTACCGACATCTTCTTTTTACCCCTCAGGATCCGCCGGTGGTTCCAACCTCGACTTCTTTAGATGGAGAGTAACAACTTGCAGCCCGGTCACGGCGAGCCTCCCTCCATGGAAATCCCTTCCTCCGACTGGCGCTCCCAACTTCAGCCCGAAATGAGGCAAAGGATCGTAAATAAGATGTGAGGCCAGTCTTCCCTTTCCTCGTTTCTTACCAGATCGTTATCTTTTTATTACTTGCCTTGATTAGGTTTTATCCTGTTCGTTGAGCGGAGCCTATGCGGGAAATTTTGTTGTTTGTTTCCGAAGGATAGGGATTAATGCGGCGAGGGATATGAAAACTTTTTGTATACATAATTCATAATCTGAATCAATGGATTAGGTTTTTTTCCTCCTCTGATTGGCATGTGCAGGATGAATATGAAAAATTCATTAAAAAACGCTTGCCTGCCTGTCAGAATATTTTGCTGCTTCATGTCTTGCTTCAAAAGAAATATTATTGTTTATTTTAGAAAGAAGCAAAGGCTTGAAATTTTACACAATACAATTGAATGAACCCTGTGACAATCTTTTTATAACCTCTTTTCAAGAGGCATTTCAAGCGCATCATATTCTAATTGCTGATTATCTTCTGAACTTGTTGCCATTTACATATCATATTCTAATTGCTGATTATCTTCTGAACTTGTCGCCATTTACATACCGTTTTTAGGGTTTTCTTATTTAAAGCTTTCTTGGTTCATAATAAATGGCATTTTTTTAGAATGAAGTGCGGCAACAGGGAATCATGTCTTTAAGGTCCAAGTCATTTGTCATCATAGCCTGGCTAGATTCGTATTTGGTTATAATTTTTTTTAGGGGCATTTACATACATACCACCTAATTCCTATGTATTTACACATGTAACGCTCAAACTCTAATTTTTTACATCTTTGCCATCCAAATCTTTCATATCACATAAAAAATACCATCATTTTAACTTTTAAAATGTGAAATACATCTTTCAGTCCGTATATATGGTGGTATGTATGTAAAAATTGAAGTTTAGGTATTCGATATGTAAATAAATAAGAATTGAGTGGAATGTGTAAAATTCTTCCTTTTCTTAAATTTTGACAGATCAACAAGGCACGCGAGAATCATAAGTGTTGTGTGATCTGTTGTAGTTTGTGGTTATGTTTTCTCTTAAAATGAAAATACAATTTGAATGCTGAGCTATGTTGCTTATGTTACTCGACCCGTGCATTGTGCAACTAGCATATCTTAGTTTTATTAACCTTACTTTTATCATGATATCCTATAAATCAGTGGTTCATGTACATGGGAATGTATTGATGTTATAATTTCTAGACTTTAAATTGTTTACGTTATGGCTTATAGTTTATGCTTTTTTACTTTTTATGACTAGAATGGAAATTCTAAGAAGGCTTCTTTCTGTTGATGTTGTTGAGGGAACGACCCAACTCAAGAACATGGCTGTACGATTTGAAGAAAAGATGTATATTGCTGCTGTCAATCAGGTGCATGCATTTTCTGTGTAATAATGGCTTTCTAAACTCTTGATTGATTTCACAAAAATATGCATCTATATAAAAAATGTCCCGATAACATTAGTGCTGCTGTTGGCTTGTGATTTTTTAAGGTGCACCAGGCAATGTATTGTTTTTATGCCAACAATAATCTGATACTTGATTGTATCAAATTCCACTCCAGTGCAGTATTTCATAGTGGTTTCCCACTTTGAATACCTGCTGAGGAGATCAATCATTATATTTTTGCGCTGAAGAGTTTAGTCTTTAATATGTACATGGAATTTTGATAGCCTCATCTTTTGTATGTGGAGTATGGAAATGTGCGGGCTTTGGACTTCAACTGATGTTTGATTTTTGATACTTTTGTAAGAATAGAAGCTATACTTTTAAACTATTGTCTTTCTATGCGCTTGGAATCTCATTTCTTATTTTCACATTTTTCATGATACTCAGTCAGATTATCTAAGAAAGATTTCCTTGAAAATGCTTTCAATGGAGACGAAGACCCAACAAAATACTCCAATGAACCCACAAACTAGTGTTAACCAAAATTCTACAGACACAGGTAACAAAATTTTAAAGTTTATTTCTAGCAAAGAATGTTGAACTTTGTTTTTTGTACTACTAGCTGAATTATAATTGAAATCCTGGTTTCAACTTAGATTATTTTTTTTATTGTTTTTTGCTGCCTTGAAAACTTGCATGTGTTGTCTATGATATTCAAAATAATCTCATCATTTTTGCTATTGTTTATGAATATGAAAAAAGTGTAATAAATGTTTAGCATGTTTGACAATGATGGTGAACGAACCTCTCATGGCCTCCAAATTGTTTCACCATCTCACACAGATTGCTTTCTCTCAATTCAATAAGAGGAAATCTTTCTTATTTGTTTTAAATTTGATTAGAACGGCTAGTGACTTTGAATTTGGGTCCTAGAGTGAACTTTACACTGATAATTTATTCTAGATAAAATTTATTTTATTCTAGATAAAATTAATGTCTATGGAGGGATTATTATCATAAAAATTTTCTAAGACTTGATATATATATATATTATTTTAAATATTAGGGGCATTTGCATACATACCATCCCATTCTTATTTATTTACTTATCTAACATCTGAACATTAATTATTACATTTGCACAACCATTTTAACTTTTGAAATGTAAAATACACCTTTTTATGCATAGGGAAGGTGGCTTGTTTATTAAAACTGAAGTTCATGTGTGTTAGATATCTAACCTCTGAACTTTTATTATTACGTTTGTACCACCCAAATCTTTTATATTACATCAAAATTACCACTATTTTAACTTTTGAAATGCGAAAAAGGTGGCATGTATGTTAAATTGAAGTTTTAAGTGTGCTGGATATATAGATACAAAAGAATTGAGTGCCTTATATAAAATGAAATCTATTGATATAAACCTTAAAGCAACAATTCAACCACCAGCTGTAACATTTTGTTAAGAGTGATAAATTCAAGATTGACTTGAGCTCACAAAATATCAGTGTCATATATATGTATTACTGTTTTCACTTTTAGTTATGCCATACTAGTAGTGATGTGGCATGTATCTTCTGACCTTGTGATTTTGTCAAAAATAACAATAAAAAAAATGATATAATTATTACAATGGCTCTTTGATTGGGTGGTTTGTTATAAATCAACACCATTAAATTAGAGTCACAGTTAGAGCTCAAAAGTTTTCCAATCACCTAAATCTCTACCATATAAGACACTTGATAATTAAAGCACAAAATTATATTTTAGCTACGGTCAAAATAAATGTCTCATTAGACAAGAACCATGGCTTACAATAATTCGATGGAATCCTGGGATCTCCAGTCTTCGCCATCATTCTCGCCATGGTTTGCTTGCTAAAAGGGGTTAAGTTTCACATCCCAAGGCAAAAAAAATCTTTAGGTTTTACTTAACATGCACTCAAAAAATCCTATATTACGTATCCCGCAATGATTTTATTCACAGTAGGGTTTTTATGCCAAGAAAAGGTTATTTGGTATATATAAGATTCTTACAGCTTCGCACCATATTCTTAGTTGTTCTAATACAAGGTTTAGTTTGTTTCTCACAATTGCTTCTTACTTTATTGTCATTGTATTGTAGAAGATGAACTCAGCTTATTCTTCACAGAACAGAATAGCTCTAAAGGCTTCGGAGGTCGTAAAATTTATTGTGAATGCAACTTACCTATCAACGCACTGATTTATATGATCTAGAGTGTGTTGAAAGAACATTCGTTCAAGAGATGGTCAAGGGAGGATGACTTGACGTTCCTGTTTTAAATATCAATTGTGTTACATTTTGTTATTATTGTGATGTTGTTTTAAATGTCTGTGTATCGTTGGTTGTGATGATTGTATTGTATTATAAAATATGAACGATGTAATCCGTAAGTTTATTAATATTATTTGTGGTATTTGTGAAGTGTAATTCAAAGTTTTACTCTTTGAGTGTAGTGCATCTTTGATGAGTAATAGTAATAATGCATTTCATAAACAGCTTATATGTGAATTTTACTCACTTGAATCAAGAGCATATGAAGTTACTCTTTGAGTGTAGTGCATCTTTGATGAGTAATAGTAATAATGCATTTCATAAACAGCTTATATATGAAACTTGGTCCTAATACACCCTTGGGTCAAGCCTTCAATTTCTTTTTTTATTTGGAGAATATTTCATAATATTATTCCTACTGATGCTTTTCTGAAACTAAAAGGCTTCTGACTTCTTTCTTACTGCGTACTCTGCAAAAATCATGAGGAAACTAGTGCTCATATTTTTGTTGAATGCAAATTTGTTGTTGACGTTTGGATGAAGGTTTTTATGAAACTGCAGTTGAATTCGATGCAGTTTACGAATATTTCTTATATTTTCAATAAATGGAGGAATAATGGTCATGATTTCTTCACTGATGTACCTGCTATTACTCTTTGATTTATATGGATTGCTAGGAATGATGCTAAATTTAATAATGCTAAATTTAATAATGTGGTTATGTGGTTCCTAATGTGCATCATACTTTTAGCTTGATTTTTTCCTATCTATCGAAAGGGTTACAATTGATGTCTTCTACTATGAAGACTAATGGTAAATTGATGGCTTTACTGCAGAGATTAGATTTACCTGTTATTATCAAAACTAAAGTTTTTTCTTTGGTGCCTTGGAGTAAACCGTGTGCACCTTTCATCAAAATAAACATTGATGGATGTTGGAAAAGTAATTGTGCTAGTGTTGGGGGAGTTTGCAGAGACTTTTTGGGTTCTATTATACGTTGGTTCTCGGCTGGTGCTTTTCCTGTCTCCCCTTTAGTTGCTGGGGTTGATGCTTTGGTATTTGGTCTTCAGGTGGCTCAGAAATGTGGCTGGAAATTCATTATTCTCGAAACTGATTCTTTGATATTATGGAAATATTGCAGATTGAAAGATGATTATCATTAGAGTGTTAACATTCAAATGAAGTAGATAGCATTCAAATTAAAAGTTTTTTAAAAACAAGTATGTTCGTTTGAATTTATGTATTTTAATGCACACATAATTTTTTTTTATTAAACTATCTTTTAATCAAAGTTTAACAGCACATTGTTGCTTATTAAGTTATTATAAATAATCTGTTTTGCAAGCTTATTTTGATAAAAAAGAAATTGAGATAATTTTAGCATGAGTTTGTACATTATAAATATTAATAAATAATTGAATACTTCTTTATGTATTTATTATTATTTTAGGTTAATTTAAAAACATTTGCGTTTAAATTTTAATATTATAAACTATAGTTAAACTTTTATGCATGCAGGCAATATAAGATCAACAATATTAGACAAAAAGATTTACATAACCACAACTCAATTTTTATATATTTATATATCTAGCACTTAAACTTAACTTTTACATGCATACCATTTTATTTATGGTTGAAAAGTTGTATTTTATTTTTTTAATATAAAAAATAATAATTTTAATGTGATACTAAGTATTTATGTGATATAAGTATAACTGATGCGGAGAGAGAATGATTAACTAGCGTCTTAGCATTGCACGAGAATCCAGTACACTCAAAAATAGGAAATGATGTGCAGAAATGTTAGAAGATTTTTTACGTTAGAAATCTTAAAAAGGGAAAAGACTACGGCGTTTGGACCGGTTGAAGAGATATACTATAAATTAATGGTTACAAATATAATCCCTCATCCCACACGGGGAAAATGACTACATAGTCTCCCGAGCTACTACATCAGATGTATTTGTCGCCACATGAGGGAAAGTGCTACAAACTCCACCAAACTTCAATCTTCTTGAAGGTTCAAGCTCCAGGTTCTAGAGTTCAATTTATAGATTTCCAATTGCAATGGCTCGGAGATATTCCCTCAATCAGACGACATCTGATGGATATTTAAGTGTCATGACAATGTCAAAATTGAGTGATCTTGGTCTCGTTCGATTTGTCTTGTTGGGATACTCAATTCGACTATAAGCTCGTCAAATTTGACATATTTTTAATGTTTCAAATATGTTTAGAAAGCCTTCAAAAAGTGGTTTAATAACTTGAACTAAGCTTGATTTGACTCATATTAGACTAATTTTAGTACCATTTGTACAATTAGTTTGATTGAGACTTGATTATACATCATTTAGAACTAACAATGTTGTATGAAAATATCAAATTCGATAATACTTTTTATCATTATATTATTATATATATATATATTGTTTGCATGGATAGTGAAGTCATCTGGGATATCCTTCTGATGATCAATAGTGTCAAAAACTGAGCGCTGATGAGGAGGAGATAAAATCACAGCCTCTAGCGGAATAGTTTTCTTTTTTGGTCCGAGTTGGGGGTGAAAACTATTCAGACTCCAATTATAGCTCACTCATCTTTGGAACCTTCTATTGTTGGGAAGAGAGAGAGGGAGTTTCTTCAGACCATGCCTGCCCTAGAACCTATCTCTGATAATACAAGTGGAAATACTTCTACTGTTTCACTACCTCCTCATCGGATCCAAAAATATGTTAATATTACTCAGACTCATGAGGATCAAGACGTGCAATGACCTACACCTGTCCGACCACCTTCGAAATCTATTGATCAGAAAAGTCAATCATCGGATGAGGAATAACAGGTCTACACATCCAAGAGGAAGAAGAAGAATGAAGATCTACTTGAGCTCAGGAATCTGATGGATCATACTTTGGTTACTACGGGCAATGGTACTCACCTTACTAATTTGTTAGCCGGCTCACTTCCGGGAACTAAAGGCAGGAGGACTAAAGTGGGACGTCCCTAACACTTTTTGCCCCCATTTGTGGCTTTTTGGTTTTTTACATTTATGTATATTTGTTTTATTTGAGTTTTGTGTGTATTGTATTGCATGAGTTGAGCTTTCTTTTAAGCCCTCTCATACAACATTTTTGTATCTTTTCCGTATTAATATATTTGCCCTCGGGCTTTTTTCTACACACACACACACACACACACACGTAGTAAACATAATTTGTATACTTAGCCTTTTGTGGCTTTTTGGTTTTTTACATTTATGTATATTTGTTTTATTTGAGTTTTGTGTGTATTGTATTGCATGAGTTGAGCTTTCTTTTAGGCCCTCTCATACAACATTTTTGTATCTTTTCCGTATTAATATATTTGCACACACACGTAGTAAAAATAATTTGTATACTTAATGCATATAAATAGGCATGGCTCCCTGCAAAAGAACGACCTAACACACTACCACACATATGCAACATGCAGTGACATCATAAGCATAATGCAAAAGAAAGATATCTGGCTAGGGCAACCAATCCAACAGAGAACAATAGTCAGACATCAAAAAGACTATCTAGCACCCTAAATCCTAGCCTAGCACCCCATCTAACGAAAAGTGCACCACCCTAGTATCTAAGTGGGGGGTAAGTCCAGGTATAGTATGACTTTGACGGGGTCGTCATACCGGCCCCATCCTAAAGATCTAAAGGATCTAAAGGGTGTCACAAAGAGCGGTGACGCAAGTTAGATCTATTAGATCTTTAGCACAGTCATACTCATGTCAATCCCGATGACTTGACTCGCATTGCTCAATGGGATCAACCCAGGAAGCAATGCTCGTTAAGGGACTTAACTCGCATTGCTCACTGGGATCAACCCAGCAAGCAATGCTCGTTAAGGCATCGCGACCAACAAAGGATCACTCTTTTTTTTTTTTATGAAAACCAATTTTTTTAGGGGCTAAATTTCTTTTTCTTAATTTTTATCATAAATATGAGCAATTTTTTAGTTTATAAATAGGACAAAGTGAGGAGGAAAGATGTGGAGTCTTCATCCCTATCCTACAGGTGATTCATGATTTCCTATAAGAAGAAAATTGAGGGAGAAAAAAGTTGACCCCATCTCTACCCAACAAATTATCTGTATTTTTTTTCTTTTTTTTGTGTGGTGCTATGAAGAAGCAGAAAGTCGTCCCATAACTTCTGGGCTCTTCTTTCGCGATCTTCTTTCATTCTACTGTGAAGATAGAAGTTGTCCTGAAAGTTATCCCGACCATGCCCGACATAACATTTGAAATCTTCTTTCGCACTATTGTGAAGAATAATGTTGTCTCCAACTTTGCCCAATAGGACATCCAGGATCTTTGTTCTTGTTATTGTTGAGCCTTCTGAGAAATCTCATCCCCTTAAAAACTAGTGGAGGTACCAGAATTTTGAGGAGTTGATGCCGATAGCATTTGAAAATGACCTACTTGTTGCCTTTGTACAATGTTCGTTGGTCTTCGTAGCATTTCAATCGCTTAATGTGACATTTTTACACAGAAAAAATATGTTTATATGTACATTTTTTTTATTTAATGAAATAAAAATTCTAAAGTTATTTATGATGTTGCTTTTGCATCTTTTTCTAAGCTGTTGTTGCCCATCTTCTGGGATACTTTTGCCCACTTCTGGGATGTTGTTGAAAATGTTTAACATTCCCTATGTTGCTTAGTGGAACGAGGCAATCTTAATACATGAAGGATGGAAGGTCCAAGGTTTCATTGTTGGAGATGCTCAACAACTTTAACCTATGTTGGAGCAGAGTCGAAAAATGAATATATTAAAGATGTGAGACCCAATCTAGGTCGTATGCCCGGAGCATCTGCTCGACGACATTAACATGTGATGTACAATTATATGAAATCTACTGAGGATGATTGACTTATCTGAGGTTGTTAGTCGATGCTTCTGTTTGATGACTGCAACGTGTTATGGAAGATTTAGAATAAAATCCACCAAAAGTTTTTGACCTATTTGAGGTTATTAGTCGAATCATTTGCTTGACAATCGTAGCATGTGATGGAAAGGATCGAATCAAGTCACACTGTGATCAATTAAGCCTAAAATGAGATGTCAAACATGCTCTGCATTTATCGAGTCTAAGCATAGTTCGCAATGAACCATAATTTTTCTTGGAAATTTGGTTGCAGCCACATTGAAGATTGATATTTAGCAACATGTTAGTTGCTACTTTTGAATTTGTTCTCCTGACGAGGGTATTTTCCACACTAGCTTCTAAAGCAGACCGTGTTTTGAACCTTAAATAGATTTGCTTCCTGATATGATTGAGGAAGAACCCCAATATTGTGGAGGGTGCTGAGAAAACATTATATGTCAAGCTGCCCCCAGCCTGAAAGCCGTTCTTGAAGACTTGATGCCTGAATGAAATGTGGGATGATTAACCCACTACAGTCGTGTTATGGACGTTAACTTGGACAATATTTTGAGACATTAATGAAAGTTGCCCCTAGCCTAGAAGAAGTTATCATAGACTTGATGTCTGAATGAGATGTAGGAATATTACCCCACTACAATTATGGTTGGGACGTTGACATGAACGACCTTTCGAGATTGTAGTTAAGGTTGGCCCCTCTTATCTCAAAATGACTATTGCATAGAGCGTAATCAACTTCAATTAGAGGAAGACACTTGGACGGAGAAAGAGGAGGCTTGTTAGAAGTAGGCACTGTGCACTCCACCATAAAGTCGACAAGTAGTGGTGATTTAATGTTGGTCAAGATAGGAAGCAGATATTGAGCTCTCCCAACTCTACATATCGTTTAATTAATCTTCCCAATGCTTCTAACTTTAGCAGGATATTGCAATGTATACTTATTCTTGGTCTAATGTTCACTTCACTAACTTTTATGTTAGAAAAGGAGATCACAATTCCCCTATTGTTTCGATTTTCTCCGCTGTGAGGATTGATTGGTGTTTTTCGACATTATTTTTATGTTTTACCCTGAATTGATTTAATAACTCCTTGTACACGTAATGACCTCATGTGTAGTGTTTTGGGCCCTCGAAACAATGGACAAACTTAGTGTAAGAGCGATTTGTTTCTCACACTAGCGACGAGTAGAATGGTCCTAGGTAGGGCCCCTTAAAGAAGACCCCCCCCCAGTAACTCCAAATCCACTCCCAGAATCTGGCAAATTCCCGAGATATGAGATTAATCCTTGATGATCCTCCTGTTTACCTGGAACTGCTTTATGAATAGTCCGACACACTCGTTAAAGGTGTTGTCAGTGCATGTCGAAAGAGAATAGAACCAGGTGCGAGATTGAGCATTGTGAGTGATCGGGAATACTTGACATAGAAGCACATCAGAAGCACACTGAATGTGCATGATGATTCAATAGTAGTTAAATGTTTGTAGGGGCCAGTCACCCTTTTATAGGCATCGATGGTTGGAAGCTTGAAGCCTGTTGGGATGGGGTGTTGGATGACTTCCTTTACTGAATTAGATGCTTCTTGGAAGTTGCAACAAGCAGGGAATCTGTTTTCTCCAAAGGGAACTCTTCTCATACCGAGCATCGTAACTGAACCAATGTTAAGTAAACTCTATTGGGTGGCAGTTGTCGAGACCACGAGAGTTGTAGATTCTCTAGTTGAGACTCCTCCCTCCCGTGTACTTGGTCTTCCAGACCCCTTGGCCAACAAGGTAACATCTTCCAGGGTGAGAAGATGTGGAGGTTTAATGCCCTCAACTTTGTGACTGCCCTTTGGTATGTTGAGTGTTGGAGTTGGTTACTCTATTGTTGCGAGGGTTGCGTCTAGTGGCCATGCAACAAGTTTCACAAGTGCTTCAATGGTGAGATTGCATATTTCTCACAGATGCCGACAAACTGGCGCGTGCAAGAGAATTCATAGCAATATATTGATTAATTAGTGTCATAACGTTGCACGTAAGCCCAACATACCCTCAGATAATGGCAATGGTGAACAAAAGTACCAAAGGTTTTTTTTATGAAAATAACCCCAAAAAGAAAAAAAAAACACGGGCTTTGCCAATTGAAGAGATCCACTATAAATTGATAGTTACAGATATAATCTAGTGTCCCACATGCATGAAAAGATTACATAGTTTTTCAAGGTATAACATCGGTGCGTGGATGTACTTGTCACCCCACTGTAGTGATGATTGTAGTGGAGAGTAATAGTCAGGGCTTTAATGAATCGTATTTGGGGTTGACGTGATATCCACAAAGATTCACCACTTCGTATGTTGTTTCGTACAGTGCTTTGTCGCAAGGAGTAGGCGACAACCAATGATGGTTAAAGACAGGTGGTTGTGGTGATTGTCGAAGGCAGTAGCAGTCGAATGTGCTAAAAGCAATGGCGATCGGAGTTAACTAGAGCGGCGGAGTTAACTAAAGCGGCGACCGAAGCGACCGGAATTGGTCGGAGGTCGATGTAGAAGTGTCAAGGGATTTCAACTCATTATTCATGCTTCAGTCTTCTTGAGGCTTCAAGCTTTGAATCGTCTCTCAAGAGAGGATATGACTATTTATAAAGTCTCCATTACAATTAATGAACGAATTCAAACCTCTTTGATCGGATGACCCTGAAAGATTCTCTCTTACAATTTATAAAGTTTCTGTTAAATTTGATGAACATTTGTGTGTCTTAATAATGTCAAAATTAAGTAATATTATACTCGTTAGATTCAATTTGTTGAGATGCTAGATTCGATCATAAACTCACTAGATTCAACATCCGTTTGACTTTTCAAATACGTCACGAAAGCTTCTAAAAATGGTTTAATAGCTTGATCGTGGCTTGATTTGATTTAGATTGGATCAATTTTGCAGCATCCTCTCATTTAACATGTCAGTTTTATCTTAAGTTTGCTCAAATTTGTAGCTCTAAATGAATTTTAATCGATGCTTGAATGTTTCTTATTAAAAAAATTGCTCTGAGATTCGTGTAATGCCTCGAGATTTATTTTGATCAACAGTTTGTTTATTACATAATAATAACAAATAAATCATAAATATTAAATATGTAAAATACAGGAATTAGTAGATATTTTAGTAAATACCCCTATAAAAATAAACAAATAAATAATTTTTTTTAACAATATTAATATTATTAAGAAAAAGGCCTTTGTTCTGTCTTATGTAGTTCTGTTCGACCGATTAGATTGCTAATCCTAAATTCAGAAGCACGCCCTCGAGGCTGGTAATTCTCTTTTCCAATCTCTCCGCCGGTCGTCTCCCTCCGGCCCTCCGACTTCAGCCGATTGTCGTTAACGAAATATTCTCTTAACCCGTCAGGATCCGCCGGTGGTTTTCACCTCGACTTCCCTAGATGGAGAGTAACAACTGGCGGCCCGCTCAGGGCGAGCCTCCCTCCATGGAAGTCCCTTCGTCCGACTGGCGCTCCCAACTTCAACCCGAAGCGAGGCAAAGGATCGTTAATAAGATGTGAGGCCAGTCTTCCCTTTACTTGTTTCTTACCAGATCGTTATCCTTTTAATACTTGCCCTGATTAGGTTTTATCCTGCTCATGTTGGTTGAGCGGAGCCTATGCGGGAAATTCGGTTGTTTGTTTCCAAAGAATAGTTATTAATGCGGCGAGGGATATGAAAACTTGTTGTTTACATAATTCATAATCTGAATCAATGGATAAGATTTTTTTTCCTTCTCGAATTGGCCCGTGCAGGATGAATATGAAAAAATTATTAAAAAGCGCTTGCCTGCCTCTCTGAATATTTTGCTGCTTCATGTCTTGCTTCAAAAGAAAGATTTTTGTTCATTTATAAAAGAAGCAAAGCCTTGAAATTTTACACAATACAATTTGAATGAACCCTATGACAATCTATTTATAACTTCTTTTTATGAGGCCTAATATTCTAATTGCTGATCATCTTCTGAACTTTTTGCCATTTACTTAACCGTTTTTAGGGTTTTCTTATTTAAAGCTTTCTTGTTTCATAATAAATGGTAAATTTTTAGAATGAAGTGCGGCAACAGGGAATCATGTCTCTAAGGCCCCAAGTCATTTGGCATCATAGCCTGGCCAGATTCGTATTTGTTTATAATTTTTTTTAGGGGCATTTACATACATACCACCTAATTGCTATGTATTTCCACATGTAACGCCAGAACTCTAATTTTTACATGTATGCCATCCAAATCTTTCATTTCACATAAAAAATACCATCATTTTAACTTTTAAAATATTAAATACATCTTTCAATCCATATGTATGGTGGTATGTATGTAAAAATTGAAGTATTGTGTAAATACAGAGTGTGTAAAAATTGAAGTAGTATGTGTGAAATTCTTCCTTTTCTTAAATTATGACAGATCAACGAGGCACACGAGCATCATAAATGTTGTGTGATCTGCTGTAGTTTGTGGTTATGTTTTCTATTAGAATGAAAATACAATTTGAACGCCCAACTATGTTGCTCATGTCTGTGCATTGTACAAAAAGCATATCTTAGTTTTATTAACCTTACGTTTTTCATGATATTCCTATAAATCAGTGGTTCATGTACATGGAAATGTTTTGATGTTATAATTTCTAGATTTTCAATTGCTTACATTATGGCTTATAGTTTATTGCTTTTCTTCTTTTTTACTTTTTATGACTAGAATGGATACTCTAAGAAGGCATCTTCCTGTTGCTGTTCCTGAAGGAATGACTGAACTCAAGAAAATTGCTGTACGATTTGAAGAAAAGATTTATACTGCTGCTGTAAATCAGGTGCATGCATTTTGCTGTACTTTCTAAAACTCTTGATTGATTTCACACAAATTAGCATCTATATAACAAATGTCCTGAAAACATTAGTGATGCTCTTGGCTTCTGATTAAGGTACACCAGGCAATGTATCGATTTTAAACTAACTAGCTCTGATACTTGATTGTATCAAATTCCACTCCATTGCAATCTTTCAGAGCGGTTTCCCACTTTGCATACCTACTGAGGAGATCAATCATTATATTTTTGAGCTGAAAAGTTTAGTATTTAATATGTAGCACTTTGAACAAGGCATTTTGATAGCCTCATGTTTTGTTTTATTTGGATTATAATGGAGTATGGAAGTGTGCAGGCTTTGGGCTTCAAATTATGTTTGATTTTTGATACTCTTTTAAAAATAGAAGTTATACTTTCACCACTATTGTCTTTCCATGCGCTTGGAATCTCATTTTTTATTTTCACATTTTTCATGATACTCAGTCAGATTATCTAAGAAAGATTTCCTTGAAAATGCTTTCAATGGAGACGAAGACCCAACAAAATACTCCAATGAACCCACAAACTAGTGTTAACCAAAATTCTACAGACACAGGTAACAAAATTTTAGTATATTTCTTGCAATGAATATAGAGCTTTGTTTTTCGTACTACTATCTGAATTATAATTGAAATTCTGGTTTCAACTTAGATTATTTTCTTATATTGTTTTTTGCTTCCTTGAAAACTTGCATGTGTTATCTATTACATTCAAAATATTCTCATCATTTTTTTTATTGTTTATGAATAAAAAAAGTGATAAAAAAATGTTTATCATGTTTGAAAATGATGGTGACTGAACCTTTCATGGCCTCGCAATTTTTACACGATCTCACACAAATTGCTTGCTTTCTATTCAATAAGAGGAAATCACTCTTGTTGTTTTAAATTTGTTTAGAACAACTAGTGATTTTGAGGCCTTTGGTTCCTAGAGTGAACTTTACACTGATAATTTATTCTAGATAAAATTTATTTTATAGTCTAACCTTTTGCTAGTTAATAACTAAATGGCGCCCTTCTTTTCTCACTAATTGAGGGTGTTGTTATACTTATTATTATTATTTTTTTCTTTTTAACACAGACATATCAGATAAAACTATAAAAGACAAATCAATTCAGGAGTGTTTTATTTAAATCATGACTTATATTTATTTCTGCTTTTTATATTTCACAATTATTTAAGTTAGACTATATGGTCTAAGCATGGCTAGATTTTATACTGTATTGACTCATATTAATAATGAATTAGCTATTTTTATTGCTGCCCAATGATTATACTTTTTATGTTGTGTTTTTATAGTTATTTGAAAAATAAGGAGCATAAATTTTTGAAAAAATTCAACTGTTAAACTTGCTCATTTTATACTCAGCTAACGTGGTTGGAAAAGTTTTAATCTAGAAATAATCTGAGGGAAAAGTCTAAAGGCATGGCTAATGATGGAATTTTATTAATATCAATGTTGATTTGATCTATATTGACTTATTTAGGAATTAGTGAGCTAGATAATACGTCCTTATGAAAGCTGATACCTGACGATGATGATGAAAATATGTTTGGTATGTTAGAACTTATATTAGGGCGATTTTCTTGAATGGATGAGTGAAAAATCCATTTTTCATAAAAATGAAATTATCTTAGGAAATGGAAACAGTTTTTTGTGATGCAATGATAAATTTTCATGTTTTTAAAGGCCAAGTAATCTTATGTGTGTGTATATATATATATATATATATAT
>NW_018165629.1:101969-112414 GCF_001263595.1 Phalaenopsis equestris | reverse complement strand
TATATATATATATATATATATATTCTTTAACTAACTATATTGTATAGTACAACACTGGTTTCTCATTGTACCTATAGTCTAATGGAAGCTTGCGAAACCTGATGGAGTTTGTGTTCCCTTTATTGAAAATTGTTAGTTTGCATAGCAATCTTGTTGGCATGGCTAGTTAGCAGTCCATAAATTTTGTGGCTACAATATATTATCATATCCATTGAGTACCCCAAAAATAAATATATTAACATGAGTGTCACATGCAGGCTGTAAATTTTGGGCTGCACTGTGTGTATTCATTAGTGTGGCTCATTGGTATTAGTTAGATATAATGATATGTGAATGCTGATTGTATCATATTAAATACCATCAATGTCATGTGTTTTAGAATTATGCAAAAAACACAATGTTGCACGTGTTCATATTATCAACATTCTCAACTAGGATTTACTCACAATGAACACAAATTTGACAATTTCGTGTGCTCTGCTACAAAAAGATATGCAAATCCAAATCTAGAATATGCTTTACACTGGCACTCCACCACATTCAAGTATGCGTGTGCCCAATTAATTGGTCTCATAAACTTATTACCATACATGGTTTTAAAAATTGGATTGAACTGACCTATCCAATCGACTAAACTGTACACTGGTTCTCTAGTCAGTTTGGTTTAATCCCAAAATTATGCTCACACAGAGCCAATCAAAATCAATGAATTGGTCTAATTTTTGATGAATTGCTCAATTCTAATAATTATCATTTTAAGGATTTTAGCTTTTGATTATATGATTGGTCATAAACATTTTGATTAAAAACAGAGAAAATAATGAAAATATCATGCCCCAAAAATTTTGATGTAGAATCATTTTTAAAGTATTCAAGAGAAGTATTTTGATTTGGAATGTTTTATATTAAATTAATGATATATCGTTATTGTATCATTATTAGGTCATTTTAATTATTTTTATATTTGTTATGCCATCTAATTCAAACCTCAATTGAATCATTGAACACTGAACATCTTCTTGTAGTTTAATGTTTAGTTCCATTTTCTTATCCTTGTTACTCTATCCTAAAATATATATGGTACGAGTATTCAATGTATGAATTCATTCTCAATTTTACCTCTCACAACTAAAGCATCTTTTCTCTTTTTCTGTTAATTAGCATAAATTAACTCCTTCAGTTTGTAATCTCTCGAATTTACTAACTTGGGTGAGAGCCAAATCTGAATTCAGTCAAAGCTGAGTATCTGTAATCTTTTTTGAAATCAATTATATGAAAATGATTAAAAAAACATATATTTACCTTTTACTCCAATCTAATCATGCATATATTAGACATAATTAACAGAATAATTTCATTAAACTATATAACTATGAAGTAAAATTTGAAGTTGATTGTCATGTGGTTGGATGTGATGTTGACTTAGCTCGGAGGTGTTGATAATCATAGCCACCCCTACCATGGTAGTTTAATGCTTCATCTATAATAAAATGATGCCATGTGATAACGGGCAAAGTTGAATGACAGTAGTGCTTGGAGGAGATGAGAAGAAGGCAGCAATGGTGAATTGCAAATAGTGTGAAGAAAACCTTGCGACTGTCAGGGAAGGAGGAGAAAAAATTCAGGGGCACTCTCAGGAATAGAATGACAGGACTTTACTGCTTCGATTCTTGGTGATACTTGTAAACTCTCTTGCTAAAAAAATGAGTTAAAAGCTCAATCCCACTGGGGAAGAATTGTGTGGATCTCAACCCTGTTTGTGTTCAGTTAGCTAGAGTGGAGCCTTTTTTCTTAAAAGCGATATAATACATAGAAATGTGCTATTTTGAATTTTGGAAGTGTTCTTTTTTGTTATGGTGGGGGGACAAATTTCTTGTATTTTTTTTGAACTGCATATCATACAATCATCTTAAAAAATTGTGTTTTGCGTATGCTTTGCTCTTCAATATGATCGCTAGGCATTCCACCACAAGTGAACAATCAAGGACAAACACTGGCACAGATTCCTTTGGTTGATCAGTCTTTAGGAAGGCAGCAGCTTTTAGCTCAGAACCTGCAAAATAACACTCCTGCTCCGGTGCAAAGTTCTTCTAGTCTTTCAGCGTCTCCTTCTATTACAGGGCTTACTCAGTCAACCATAACGAATTTTGGTCATGCATCTAACATGCAAAACATGCCGGGGATATCACATAGTTCTGTAAATAATTCTCTATCACAGGGAACAACCACAGATATTTATGCCAACACACAGAGGCATGTTCAAGGAAGGCAGCAGCAACAATCACAAAATCCACTTCTCTACCAAAATCAGCTCCAACCTCAGTTGATAAAGCAGAAAATACACAATAATGCACTTCTGCAGCCATCCATGCAGCAGCAGCAGCAACAGCAATCTTTGTTGCAAGCAAATCAGCTACAACCTTCTCAGCAGTCTGTGATGCAAATGTCATCTAGTCTTGCATCTGGCCAGTCCTCTATGCAGCAGTCCCCGGCAACAACCATTCAATCTGCTTCTCAGTCTGCTCTTCAACAGAATCAGCTGAGCTCAATTCAACAATCTGTATCATCCCTACTGCCACAACATGTGCAAGCAATCGCTAGACAATCACAGCAACTGCAGTCTTCTCTTCACCAGCAAACAAACTTGCAAACCCAGCAGCAGCAGCAGCAACAACAACAACAACAGTTGATAGGCCAACAGGCTAACATGCAAAACATGTCGAACATTCAGACAAATCAATTGCTTAGTCAGCAAAACAATATTGTTGACATAAAGCAGCAGCAGCAGCAGCAAAGATTGCCTGTCCAGCAAAATAATCTTATCAGCATGCAGCAGTCTCAGCAGTTACTCAATCAGCATTCTTTGTCTTTGCATCAGCAGCAGTTAGGCCAGCAAACCAACATACAAGGTCTCCAGCAGCAGCAACAATCCCAATCTCAACAACAACATCAGCAGCAGCAACAGTTACTTGGTTCACTACAGAACATTTCAAATATGCAGTCACATCAGCATTCCATTCAGCTTCTTCAGCAGTCTAAAAATGTGCCACAGACACAGCAACAGTTGCAGCAGCCATCTATGTCATTGTTGCAGTCACAAGGTCAACAGTCGCATCATCTGTCGTCACAGCAGCAGCTGATGTCACAATTTCAGTCTCAACCAGGGCAGTTGCAACAGCCATTGGCCATGCAACAGCAATCAAATTCCATGCAAAGGGAGATGCAGCAAAGGCTTCAAGCGTCAGGTGCCTTGCTTCAGTCAATGGAGCAGCAGAAGCAATTCATGCAGTCACAAAGAGGGAATCCTGAAGTTTCATCAAGCAGTAAGTCATTTTGTGTGATGCATTGTTATAAGAATTCGACAAGTCAAGCCCTGTTGTTCATGCGGCTTTTGCTTTAGTCGAATTAACTTTTTAGGAATCCATCACATATTACAATTTTTCCTAAAGAGTATGCTTATTCACAAATATTGAATAGTTTTCAGTTCAATATGCATGTTCGAGAAAGTTATTTTGTTGTCCTGTATGAGAAAGTTTGACAAATTTGCTTGATTCACAAAACGGTGAAAATTCGCTATGAATTGATATTTTACAGACAATTTTAAGTTCCATACCAAAATTCATAAATTGAATTATAGTTCAATATTACTTATACTAAAAAATTCTGTAGAAAGAACATCCAATCTTTTAACTTCATTGTGATGATGAGTAAGATTTGCTTAAGATAACATCTTCTAGTGACACCATAACTCATGTGGCATGTGATGAGAGGCGGTTGGGGGCCGTGCTGTTTAGGATGTCACTTATAAGTGATGCGTCAAAACTTAGCTTAATTATAAAGAAAATTAAGCAAGATTTAACCAAGTCTAAAGTCGAGATTAGAATTCTATGTAAAACTTTGTGAATTTAAATATAGAGAATTGTTCACAATTAGAAAGGTTAAGTCCTCATTTGAGAGCTTTCATGCCGCTTATTCATTTGGAAAATTGTTTGGTTATGTTCTTTTTAAAAAACGCTTTTAGAAAAACTTTATTTTTTTTACTATTTCGGAATGTTATTCATTTGGTAAATTTTTTTTATATTTCAAACTTTAAAGCATTGCTTTTGTAGAACAGTTAATTAACATACTTTTATAAAAGGAAAAACACAACCAATTGAAGCCTAAATGATGCATGATTGAAACATAAATAAAAAGAACATTATATGTTAGGAAAATTAAGAAATTAATGGAGTAGTGATAGTTGTGAATAGGTAGTTTAGATATAAAATTGTTTTGGTAAATTATTGGCGAGAATGCTAAGAATAAGTTTTGTGTTTATGCTCTTTAAGCTTAGTTTATAATATCATTTGAAGAATTAGTTTCAAGAAGAAATGAATTAATTACTACAATAGCACAGCTGCACATGGGAAGATAGATTAAGTATTTTTGGTGACCTACATGAACATGTGGATTTTAAGTAGGATGAATTTTTGAGAGAATTTTATAGTGGGTATATATTAGGGTGCAAAAATGTTTGAGAGCATGATTTAATTTAATAGTAATGTTAATCTTATGCGAAGAAAATTCTACTTGGAAATGAGAAAAAAACTAATTTACTTAGAAAATAAAGTTCTCAAGTCCTAGCAGAAAGAGGGTGGCGGGGGTGGGGGGGCATAAAATGCTTGTAAATTGCAATGTGATTCCAAGAAGAGATTTGACAATCTAATATAGATTATGATTATAAGTTTAGATTTTAGCAGTTAGAAGTATAAAGTAATAAAACACAACTAAAAAATAAACAAAAAAAAAAAGTTTTAAAACAAAATTTCCAAGCTAAATCTTTTAAAAAAAAAGCTAAAAGGTGAGAAGCTATTTGTTTTTAATTAGATGTTAAAAATTGAACTACCGTATACATTGATATCTAAAATAATCAGTTATAATAAGAAACTTACATATTTTATAAAAAAAAGTTTTAGAAATTGAATTTATATAAGGAGGCTTCGTGGTGCGTGAAGTTTTTAGTGTATAGAAATATCCTTATAAAGAAGATAACATTATTTTCATAATAGCGGCATGATTTTTACCATGTGTTATAAGTTTAGATCTTAGCAGTTAGAAGTATAAAGTAATAAAACACAACTAAAAAAATAAACAAAAAAAAGGTTTTTAAACAAAATTTCCAAGCTAAATCTTTAAAAAACAAAGCTAAAAGGTGGGAAGCTATTTGTTTTTAATTAGATGTTAAAAATTGAACTGCCGTGTACATTGATATCTAAAATGATCAATGTAAATGCTTGTAAATTGCAATGTGATTCCAAGAAGAGATTTGAGAATCCAATATAGATTATGATTATAAGTTTAGATTTTAGCAGTTAGAAGTATAAAGTAATAAAACACAACTAAAAAATAAACAAAAAAAAAAAGTTTTAAAACAAAATTTCCAAGCTAAATCTTTTAAAAAAAAAGCTAAAAGGTGAGAAGCTATTTGTTTTTAATTAGATGTTAAAAATTGAACTACCGTATACATTGATATCTAAAATAATCAGTTATAATAAGAAACTTACATATTTTATAAAAAAAGTTTTAGAAATTGAATTTATATAAGGAGGCTTCGTGGTGCGTGAAGTTTTTAGTGTATAGAAATATCCTTATAAAGAAGATAACATTATTTTCATAATAGCGGCATGATTTTTACCATGTGTTATAAGTTTAGATCTTAGCAGTTAGAAGTATAAAGTAATAAAACACAACTAAAAAAATAAACAAAAAAAAGGTTTTTAAACAAAATTTCCAAGCTAAATCTTTAAAAAACAAAGCTAAAAGGTGGGAAGCTATTTGTTTTTAATTAGATGTTAAAAATTGAACTGCCGTGTACATTGATATCTAAAATGATCAATGTAAATGCTTGTAAATTGCAATGTGATTCCAAGAAGAGATTTGAGAATCCAATATAGATTATGATTATAAGTTTAGATTTTAGCAGTTAGAAGTATAAAGTAATAAAACACAACTAAAAAATAAACAAAAAAAAAAAGTTTTAAAACAAAATTTCCAAGCTAAATCTTTTAAAAAAAAAGCTAAAAGGTGAGAAGCTATTTGTTTTTAATTAGATGTTAAAAATTGAACTACCGTATACATTGATATCTAAAAGAATCAGTTATAATAAGAAACTTACATATTTTATAAAAAAGTTTTAGAAATTGAATTTGTATAAGGAGGCTTCGTGGTGCGTGAAGTTTTTAGTGTATAGAAATATCCTTATAAAGAAGATAACATTATTTTCATAATAGCGGCATGATTTTTACCATGTGTTATAAGTTTAGATCTTAGCAGTTAGAAGTATAAAGTAATAAAACACAACTAAAAAAATAAACAAAAAAAAGGTTTTTAAACAAAATTTCCAAGCTAAATCTTTAAAAAACAAAGCTAAAAGGTGGGAAGCTATTTGTTTTTAATTAGATGTTAAAAATTGAACTGCCATGTACATTGATATCTAAAATGATCAGTTATAATAAGAAGCTTACATATTTTATAAAAAAAAAATTAGGAATTGAATTTCTATATGGATGCTTCGTGGTACGTGAAGTTTTTAGTGTATAGAAATGTTCTTATAAAGAAGATAACATTATTTTCATAATAGCGGCATGATCTTTTACCATGTGTTAGTCCATCATATTTGATAGTTGAGAGAATGAATCTCACTGACCTACAGAAAGTGCTGTTTTAATTGGCTAAAAGAGATGCGAGCCTATTTTCATCCTTTAGCAATTTTTGATATGGTATTCAAGACGCATGTCATTTCTCAGTAAGCTTTAGAAAGATATATTATGGTTGGCTTAGAAGTGGGCAACAATGTGTCAAATATGATATTGACAATATGTTTGGTGGGGGAAAGTTTTGAGAAGATTAGTTAGGGGGACTTCAAATGTATCAATGAGAGAACTCATCCTATTGTCGGGAACCACTCGTTGAGGAAAATGTAGAGTTTGGATGCAGGGTGTAAATTAGTCAAGTCACTCGAGTCACACTGAACTCTAGTTTTACTTGGTGGTCCGAAAGAGGCTTGAGCTCGTGCTCCATGTGAAACTTGAACTTGACTGTCAATATATTGTAAAGCTTGAGCTTGATTTGTGAGCTCGAGTTTGTTGGAGATGTGTTGAGGTGAATTTAAGACGGGAGCTCCAGTGATATCTACCATATTTGTTAGAGAAGAAAAGAAAGTTACTAAAATAGTGACAATTTAAAGAAGAGATCATCACGACAAAATCTTAGTTTGAAAGAGAAAAATTGGAAACCACAACAAAAGTGGCGAAGTTTGAAGAACAATATGAAGAGGTTGCAATAGGAGCTTGATGGAGAAAGTGAGAAGATGAAGCCACGACAAGATTGGTGGGCATAAGAAGTAGAGAAGTCACAACGGGAGTAAAATGAATGGAATGCCCTAATATCCTAAATCATGGGAGCTACTTAATCTAACATAAAATAAGGGGAAAATTAGATTTAGTTCGATTTTGCTTTGCCAATGAGCCTAACTAGGCTAATATTATACAAGTTCTAATTTGAACTTAATCGTGAGCTCGTCATCTGATAATTTTTACTCACGAGCCTGTTGATGGGTCGAGTTCGAGCTGACACAATTCACACCACTAGATTGATTTGGGAGATGTGTTGAGGTGAATTTAAGACGGGAGCTCCATGTGATATCTACCATATTTGCTAGAGAAGAAAAGAAAGTTACTAAAATAGTGACAAAATTTAAAGAAGAGATCGACGACAAAATCTTAGTTTGAAAGAGAAAAATTGGAAGCCACGACAAAAGTGGCGGTTTGAAGAACAATATGAAGAGGTTGCAATAGGAGCTTGATAGAGAAAGTGAGAAGATGAAGTCACGACAAGATTGGTGGGCATAAGAAGTAGAGAAGTCACAACGGGAGTAAAATGAATGGAATGCCCTAATATCCTAAATCATGGGAGCTACTTAATCTAACATAAAATAAGGGGAAAATTAGATTTAGTTCGATTTTGCTTTGCCAATGAGCCTAACTAGGCTAATATTATACAAGTTCTAATTTGAACTTATTCGTGAGCTCGTCATCTGATAATTTTTACTCACGAACCTGTTGATGGGTCGAGTTCGAGCTGTCACAACTCACACCACTAGATTGATTTGGAAAAAGCAGCTAGAGGAACATCAAAGTTGTTGATGGAAGTTAACTGGTACTCAAAGCTATGACATTGGTTAAATCCCCACACACTAGCAAGGAGATCCACAATCTTGTAAAGAATTGTGCTAGTTGGAAAGCATTCTTGACGATGGTCTAGCTAGTACGTATGGTTTCGTTATGCTTTTAGCAGAGAAATTGCGATTGGAGGGCACATCTTGACTTTTAGATATGCGCTAATCAACAACTCCAATTATTAAACAATTAAGACTACTTTCGACACTCACTCCTTCTTGAGAAAATATCGGGTCCAAAGCAAGAAAAAAGCCCAAGCCTCATTCCCCTAGCATAGGGATGAAACATTGAGGAGCATTAGACATCATAGACTGTGGCACTGAGGGTGGAGGTGCCAACTAGTTTGTTCTAGGTACTATGAGGGACTTGATTATTGTCAACATAGAGGCAACAATTATAGACATCTTTATGGCTTCAGAGATTAATTTCTGGTGGCTAGCAAACTACAAAAATGTATACATGGGCCTAGTGGAATGCAGTTGTTCACCCTAAGCTTGTTGTTGATTAAATTTGCTCAATAAATTGAAAGGGATTAATCAAGTCAGGCCAATTTAAGCTTAATTACTAAAATTAGGCTTGCTTAATTAAATTAAGAATTTAAGAAGTTCTATTCTTTAAGCTTATGTTCAATCAGAGTTCTGTCTCAATTTTATTTATTTTTTTTAAAAGGAATTGCTAGAGGTTATTATACGAGCCTCCATTCACTTCTAATGTGCCTAACAATTCGAGTATCACCTTTTTAAGACCAGCTGTGTTAGAGGGGATTCAAACTCCTGACCTGAGGGGTCTTATATCGTGGATGCCAACCAACTGGCTGGGATACGTGGCACGAGTTTTGCATCTTATTGTTTATCTTTGATTTGGACTTAATGAGAGACTTTTTGCTTGTCGATGAGTGTACGCATAAATCATTGTTGGTAAGAGGTTGGTACAATTGCTTGATCACTTCAGCACTACCAACATGATTATAATATCAAATGGACCATCAGATATATAATGAATCTTATTTCATAGTTGAAGTTGTAGACAAGAACAAATGCAATGCCTTGGCTTCTTTGCATACCGTGCAACTTGTGAATAGGTTTCTTGATAATCTGATTTCGGCTCTAATAGATTTAGTGCAACTCGAAATCAACTTGTGGCTCATTATATTCAATTTCAAGCTGAACCGACTTGAAATTGAATCGAGGTCTCGATTTCGTTTGAAATCAAAACAAGTTGGCTCAAATTGAGTTATTTGAATCTGTTTTAACTTGGAATCATCTTGGTCCTGCTCAAAATTGAAACTAATTGGCTCAAATTGAGCATTTGGATCCGTTTCAACTAGAAATCTGCTCGTGACTTGTTATATTCAATTTTAATTAGCCTTATATATATAATTTTTATAAATAAAAAATACTACAAGCCGATCTCGAGTCAGTTCGAGCCAATCCATGTATGACTCGAAATTGGCAAAAAAAAAAATTCGAATAGATTTTCTAGCAGTAAAAGATCTTCGAGCTAAATTCACAACCCTACTTATGAATGATAAAAAAATGAAGTTGGTAGAGTTCCATGAAAGTCAACTAAAGAAATTTTGTTCTTGTAGATTGTACCATTGAATACCAATGCTTTTATATTTTTAAATGACATTTTGTAATCCAATTAAAAAAAAAAAAATTTTGTGGTCCAATTTGAGAAAAGGATTATGTTAGAGATAGTGGGAGTTATATCTATGTATATATATAATACCATATAATACCATATTGTTAACATTTTATATGAAACTCAACAAATGAATAGATGGAAGATGATCCATAAGACAACATAAAATAGATATGTATGCCTAATGATGATGATGTGACAAATTAATAATTATTGGTTTTTTTCTATTTGATAGAAATTTGTCTTTGGTTTGTGGTATGTCCTTTTGTTTGTGATGCGGGAGTGGCAAAGAGACATTTTTTTACTACACTATTGCTACAGTACTACGAACTCCTCGCGAGCGAGAAGGGCTTGAACCGATCCAGGAGGACCAGTCGACCTTCCTTTACATGGATTTCCCTCCTATGGGGAGTGGGTTCCCCTCCTATTTACCCTAACCCTATAAATTTATTGCTTTTGTGTTTTGTATGTAGTTTTTGGCACAGATTTTTTTCAGTACAGCCGCAGGATTTCGCTGTCTCCCTTCGAGAGCTGTATCCAAGGGATTGGGTGATGCTTCGGCTATATCTCTCTTGAGATGGTGTT
>NW_018165629.1:86718-96798 GCF_001263595.1 Phalaenopsis equestris | reverse complement strand
TTTGGAGGTGCCTAGGGGCAAAAGACCATGTTAGGCATTTCACATAGAATTGGATAGATATCCATTCTAAATGAACCATGGATTAATGCATTGTGAAGATATGGTGTATCCTAGTTCCAAGTCAACACACAGGGTCGACCCTACAGCCAAGTAATCTTATAGGGACTTTTCTTGAATTCTCTTATAATGATCTTATCTGCTAAATGCTAGAGGTTAAGATCAATATGTGGAATTTCAAGTTGAGTAAAAAGAAGAGTTTTGAATTTCTAATGGTGGGGTACCTCTTCTAATTTTCTAAGACTAGTCAATAGAAAAGTCCTATGACTAGACCTAGGCTACTAAAGAAGTTTTCTAGACCTCAACCAAAAATGAGGTCAACACTTAAATAAAATTATCCTATGATGTTGGGTTAACCATAATAAACGTTAGTTACGTCGGTCTGACGACGTAAAACTAAGCGCTTTGTGGGAGGCAACCCATAGTTATTAGTGTGTTTTTGTTTGAATGTTTTTTTTTTGTGTGATTAAGAAAAATTGGGGTAGTATTTTAAGACTATTATGTGTTAGTAATGATTTTAAGACTTTATTAAGTGACTTAGATATGTTAGAATGAGTATTTGGATGTTAAATTGCTCGATGCTAAATCAAGCACTGATGCTTAAGCGCAATATTCGGCGCTTAAGCACGGACAATAAAAATCATGTGCGAATTTTAATTTCTAGAAGATCTAACCGCAAATTGGTTAACTTAAACATGCCATGGAATTTTTAGGACGTGTCTAGGAGTTATAGGAAGGATTTTATCCTATAAGTAGAAGGGTTTTATAAAGAATTTCACCACATATCAAATTCTAACCCTAAAAGTCTAAGAGAAAGAGAGAATTGGAGAAAATGTCTTTATGGGATATGGATTTGAAGAAACAGGAAGAGGCCATGAGGAAGAAATTCATTAGTCAGAGTGCACAAGAGATGTACAACAATTTCTTAGCTATTAACATTGAAGGAATAGTGGAAAAGATCAACAAAATTGTGGCTGATGTGGCTTCAATTGAGGCAAAGGTAAATGAAGTTAATGCACATCTATACCATATTGGATGGAAATTAAAAAAATGAAATTTAGCCATACCAGTTATATAGAGGAAGTGGATAAGGCGATGTAACTTAAGCAAAAATAGATGAAGAAGATTATATCAGAGCTCGTCACCACCGTCCATTTTATCCGTCACCACCGTCCAGTCCATTTTATCAACTCTATATTCTAAATGCCCAAGGAGAGACTAATGAGAGATAGGAATTTGTTCCAACAAATGAAGAATGGAATTAAGTTCAAATTTAAAATTTGCTTATTAGGAGTTATTTTATGTGTTAGTGTTAGGTCTTGTTTTTAGTGTTTATGTGATTATGTGTTTTATTGTGTAAGTTTCTTTAGTGTTTATATTTAGGAAATTTTCTCATCCGAGAATCTTTAGAGTGAGAATTATGTGTTGTATGTTGTTTGCAATAGTTCATGAATGAATATAAGTGTTTGTTTGTGAAAAATTTGGGTTATTTTTATTTCAAATTGAATTAGTAATATTAGAGAATTTTGAGAGAGAGGAGAGTTAAAGGGGAAGAAAATAGTTATTTAATTGTTATAAGACCATTAAGGGGTGGTTTAATTAGGCTAATAGTGGATTTTACTTAAGATAAAAAATATCAAAAATCATGAACTAGCGCCTAAGCGCCACAACCCTGTGCTTAAGCATGAGGCAACCTGAGAGGCAGGCACCTAAACACCAAATATCCACGCTTAAGCATCGGTTCACAAAAATTGGTTCGCAAACCGTTAAAAGTGAGAAGTAACTCCCAAAATTTCCATTTTTGCTCCTGCCGTTGCCTTCAATTTTGAGTTTAGGGAAAACATTGTTTTAGAGATTTCTTGGTAGATTTGAGCCAAATTTTATAGATTTAGATTTCTTGAGGTAAGAGCTTCACTTCTATGTAGAAATTTTGGATTTTCACCATGTATTTTGAGTACATTTGAAGATACCCAAAAATCACTATTCATGGTACAAATTGGAGAAAAATCTTTGAAAATTACATAGAAATTGTAGTTTAAACTTATAGGAGTTGAGTTTAGTAGTTTAGACTTGATTCATTGATTCTGGATTTATTTTGGAATTTTTGAAATTTTTTAAAAATGGCACCAAGAATGAAGAGGAGCAAGGGGAAGTCCCATTTTGATTTGAGTAAATTGGTGAGTTCAAAAGCTCAAGATTGGTATAGTGATGCTCGAAAACTTATGCAGGAGCGATGTTTTAAAAATTCGGGAGGCCCTGTTGAGGATTTAATTGTTCTTTGACAATGGGAACGATTATATTATTTTTCTGCTGTAGCGGTGATTTCTATAATTTGGGAGTTTTATGCTAATCTCCCAGAGGATGAAAAAGATCAAGTTATGGTCAGAGGAATATCAGTACTATTTTCACCTGAGGTAATTAACATGTTTTACCAGTTACTCCCTGATACTTTGTGTTTTTGTTCGAACTATAGTCCTACTGAGACGGAGTTGGATGAGATTATTTCATATTTGACTGTTGGAAGAGGACTCTGGAAAATTACAAATGAAAGGCGAGTCAACTTTTCCACTTCAAAGTTAAATGCCACCTCAAAGGAATGACATTATTTTATTTTAGCTCATTTACTGCTGACTAATCATCTCAGTGAAGTTGCTAGAGAAAGAGCGACGTTAAATTATTGTACTCAGTAGTTTAAGCTTATCAACATTAGGGCACTTATGTGCCAGACTATCATCAGTTCTACTACTGCTGCTACTACAACAGGTTTGGGATTTTCTTCCTTAATCTTTTCTTTGTGTGAGCAAGCAGGAGTTAGATATGATAGTTGGGAAGAAATGCTGCTAACTCTAAAGCCCATTACTGGTGTGAATGTGAAATCATAATCAGAGCACTCTATTTTTGGTTGGAGAGGAGGATTTTCACGGAATTGTGGAATGGCAACGTCTGCTGCTTCTACTTTTGGTGCTTCTATATCTAGGCCATCTACATCCGGAAGTCAGCCTACTGAATCTCAGGATCAATTATTGAAGAGAACGATGGATAATATTAGTTTTACTGCAGATAAGGTACAAAATTTAGATAATTTTGTAGATCATATTGATGGATATGTCAGAAGACAGTTATTATGAGGAGAAATATCACTCATCTTTGGAGACCCTCATTAGGGCTAACCACAGAGTGGAACTTCCTTCATATCCAAAATATCTTGTTTATATGCCTTCAACTTTTTGGGATAGATGTGACACTAATGATGATAATGAGGAGGAGAACTAATTTTATTTGAAATTTGTAATAATTTGATGTACTGTATTGTGTGAACATGCTACTATTGTACTTTTTGTTTTTTTTGTTGTTGTAGATCTTTTGCTGTGTTGAAGTGTTATGTTTTATTGTTAATGTAATAGTTATGTTTTGTGTTTTGTTTTTAGTATTGTGATTAGATTTTGTGGTAGTAGTTGTGTGAAGTAAAATGTATAGTGTGCTTTAGTTAGCTGGTACTTAACTTTTTTCTGAGTATTAGGAAAGTTAAAAATCTTACTAGCTTTAGTTTTAAGTTCAATTTCAAAAATTGCTACCCTATCTTTTCTTTTATATCAATGTGTTTTTTTTATGTTGAGATTGTGAAATCAAAGTCAATGTGTTTTTTTGCTTATATGTTGTTACAAACTACTTAGAAGTCTTATGAATCTCTACATATTAAATTAAGATTAAAATGATTAAAATTTGATCAAAAATCATTTTACTCCTGTTTTAAATCTTTGTACTTGTATCAATAGGGTGCCAAAATTCTTGAAAGCATGTATTTTATTCCTGCTTATATATATCTGATGCTAAAATGTTAAATCTTGTTAAAAATTTAAGTTTAGGGGGGGAATGAAAAATATTTTCAAAACTTGAATTTTATTTGTTCTCAAATGTGCTACAAGTGAATTTGATTTGAAAAGAAAAATGATCATGTATATGAAGTTATATTAGGGAAGAAAAATTTTGATTATAAAAATGAGTAAGAAGATTTAGTGAAAATTTTATAAGTGATGTAGAAAAATTTAAAGTTAAAAGTTTTTAAATGTTGAAATGAAAATATTGTGTAACTATCTTTAGTAGGAGATATTGTATTTTTGAAAAATGTGGATAGATTAGACTTTTATTTTTGAAACTTAAATTTCTTTTATTATAAATAGTTTTCATAAGCTATTATTATGTTTTTAAGTAAAAGTTTACTTTAGGAAGGGAGAAGTGGAATTCAAAATTATTAAAGGCCTATTCAGATATAGTAATCCTTACCTTAAAAAGAAAAGAAAAGAAAAGAAAAAGTTACAAAAGGGAGGAGAAGCCTGAGGATTAGTGCCTAATGGATTAGTGCCTAATAGATTAGTGCCTAATAAAAAATTAGTTCCACATCTAATCTTTTTAAAGTATAAGACTTGAGAAACTTTTAAGCTTAAGAATATAATACAGTAAGTAAAATTATACTTAACAAAAATTTTTAAGTGAAGGAAATAAAATGCCTAAGTTCTATATTTGGAAAATCTAAGAGTATTTCTAAATTAGATAGGAACTCATATTTTTCATCCTTCTTCACTTTAAGGATTTCTAAACTTTAAGTTGGTCTCATTCACTATAATTTTTTCTAAATTAGACTACTATATTTCTAAAAAAAAATTTAGAACCTCCTAAAGAAACTCATATACATAATCATACTTATTTTTTTTTAAAATTGAAGTGTCACTTAAGGACAAGTAACATTTTAAGTTTGGGGGAATATGATACACCTAAAATATATAGTATTTTTATACACATTTTTATACCTATTTTTGAGATATTGCGCTTTAAAGGTATTTGTGTGTTTTTTATTTAGGTACAACTAAAAAGGTGAAAAATGGCAAAAGTACTGAAAAAGGATCAAATATGGAGCAAAAATACAAAAAATGGTGCAAAAGTACTTTGGCACCTAGCGCCAGATTCGACGCTTAAGTGCTGCTGAAATAGAGAAGGTCGTGCCTAAGTGCGAGAGGCTCCACGTTTAAGTGCCAGTGACATTTATCTAATGGGTTAATTCATTTTGACAAGTTTTGAAGGGACATTTGACGCACCTTTTGGCTAAAGGGGGTGGTTATGAGCACTAGAAACAAAAATATGGTTAAAATATAATTAAAAGACTCGTGAAAGGAGGCATCCCTTTGAGAATACATCAAATTTGGACACAGTTTGAAGAGATATCAAGGAACCTCTTGGAAAACTATAAAAAAAAGGGCTACTTCTAGTCTCCTTAAGGAATGCTTCTAGTCTCCTCAAGGGTTGCTTCTAGTCTCTTTAAGTATTTCTTTTAGATTTTTCTTTGCTGTGATTTCTGAGAGGGACTGTAAGACGCCAAAATCTATCTTTATTTTAGTTTTAGTTTCTAGTTTTTGAGAGTTAAGAGTGTTGTAAGAAGAGAAGAGATTCAAAGGAACTTCAAGAGTTTGGTGGAGGATCTGAGATGAGTTGTTATCTTTTTGTTACTATATTTAGTTTTAATTGAGAATTCTTGTTGGTTTGACAATGATTTCTGATTTTAAACTAAAGTGTTATTTTGTTTGCACCATAAATTTTGAATAGGTTTCTTTATCTTTTTCCTTATAAAGATAAGTAAATAAATTATTGGATGGAAGTTGTGGAGAGTATGTTGGAAGAAGTCGTGATGATTTAACTCCATGTACTCCATTTACTTCTTGATTTGACCCATCAAGATGTTAAAATTTATTGTAAGAATATGTAAGAACCGGGATGGTATTATCTCATTCAACAATCAGAAAGAATCACATGAGATTGTATGGATGAGAATGTAGTTCATATGATTGAGTGCAAATAAATAGGGAAATAATCGTTGAAGGGTATAGAGTTAGAGGACATTAAATTTACAGGTTAAAACCCTCAACTTAGTTTATTGTTTTAGGTTTTGATATGCGATGTTAGCCCCCAAGTGGAGGGAATCGAGAGAACTCTAGAGTGAGAGCTGATATCTTCCCCATCTAGCTGATCTTCAAAATTATTCAAACTTTAAATTAACTAATATTCTTTATAGCATCTCTAGTAAGGGTAAAGAATAATATTGCTCCTATTTAACATAACACAATTTTGCATACTTCCACAACAGAATTCCTTTACTTGCTATTAATTTATGATAAGGAAAAAGATATTTCATATTCAGTGCTTCTTATCTTACAAAAACTCAAGCTATATTTAGAAATTACTATTGTTTTGTCAAAATATAAAAAATACAAAAAAAAATTGAACTATAATTACTGTGATAATATGTTTAATTTAATTAATTGTCTTTTTGAAAAATATATTAAAAAGTAGAATTCTTATTTTCTTCAGTATCAAGTTTTTGGTGCTGTTGTAAAGTAGGAAAGAAAAGTGGTGAATATAATTGCGTACATTGTTATACTGTTGCATATAAACAGTCGGGATCATTCAACAAAGAATGTTTCCAAAATTTCATTTGCAAAATCAATTAATATTTCTTGTTCTAGTCTAGACAAATGATCAGCTATTTGATTATCATTTTCTTTTCTATCTACAACCCCAAAATTGAACCCTTGCAACAGAAGTACTCATCTAATTAATCTTGGTTTTGCATCTTTCTTTTGTATCAAATATTTGATAGATAAATAGTCTGTATGCAATATACATTTAGCTTCAATTAAGTAAAGTCTAAACTTGTCAAAGGCATAGACAATAGCTAATAACCGCTTTCAATAGTGGTGTAATTAATTTGAGCTTCATTTAGAGTTTTACTAGCATAATATATTAGTTTAAAAACTTTATTATACCTTTGTCCTCAAACAACTAAAATGGCATGATCACTAGCATCACACATTATTTCAAATGGTTTTTTCCAATCAGGTAGAATAATTATAGGAGCAGTAATTAATTTTTTTTTCAATAGTTCAAATGCTTTTATGCATTCCTTATTAAAAATAAATTTTGTATCCTTTTCTAAAAGTTGGCATAATGGCTTAGTAATTTTTGAAAATTTTTTTATATAACACCTATAGAAACCAACATGTTCTAGAAAACTTTTTACCCCTCTAACAGTAGTAGGAGGCAGTAATTTTGTAATAACTTGAATTTTTACTGGATCTACTTCCAACCATAAATTGACATTTTTTTCCAATTTATCACTAAGTTAATTTTTTCACATAGTTCCAGAACTTTTTCTAAATTATTTAAACATAATTCAAATGAAGTTCTAAATAAAAAAAAAAATCATCCATAAATACTTCCATTCCATGTTCAATTAATTTACTAAAATTTGACTTCATAAATCTTTGAAATGTTGCAGGTGTGTTACATAGTCCAAAAGACATTCTACGAAAAGCAAATATTTCATAAGGGTTTGTAAATGTTATTTTCTCTTGATCCTCAGGAGCACTCAGAATTTAGTGATACCCGGTATATCCATCTAGAAAGCAGTATTTTTTTTCCCAGCCAATCTATCCAACATTTGGTCCAAAAATGGTAAAGGAAAATGATCTTTTCAAGTGGCCATATTTAATTTTCTATAGTCTATACAAATTTGCCAGCCAGTAACTTGTCCTATTAGAATTAATTCAACTTTCTGATTTACTTCAACTATCACTCCTCCTTTCTTTGAAACATAGTGAATCAAACTTACACAAGCACCATCTAAAATAAGATATATAATTCCACCATCTAACCATTTCAAGATTTCTTTTTAACAACTTCCATTGTTGGGTTTAATCTCAGATGAGGATCAACTTTAGGTTCATATTGTTCATCTAATAAAATTCTATGCATACAACTGAAGGACTGATTCCTTTAAGATCTGCTAAGGTCCATCCAAAAACCTTCTTATATCTTTTCAACATTTCTACTAATTTTTGCTCTTGAATATCAGTTAAATTAGAAGATATAATAACAGGTAATGTAGATGAATCTCCTAAAAGCACATATTTTAAATGGGCACGTAATAATTTCAGTTCAAGTTCAGGTGGTTTAATACTTGAAGGAATAAAATTTTTATTATCATTCTCCAAAAGGTCTAAAGTTTCAAATTTGTCCTGAACATAATTTAAATTCTCTTTTTTTAATTCATTCTCATTCTAAAAATACTCTTCTTTCCTTAATTTTTCTTCAAACATTCCCTTAAATCACTCATTACTTAGATAATCAGTAACTTCCATTCTAAAACATTCATTATCTTTTTCTATGGCAGGATATTTCATAGCTTTTGCTATATAAATGTTATTTCTTGATCATTTACTCTTATTATTAATTCCCCTTTTTGTACATCTATCACCTCTCTCCCTATTACAAAAAATGGTCTCCCCAAAATAATAGGAATCTCTTTATCTTCGTCCATATCTAATATAATAAAGTCTACAAGAAAACTAAATTTATCCACTTTCACCAATACATCTTCTATAACTTCGTTAGGATAAGTTATTGATTGATCAGCTAACCAAAGAGTTGCAGTAGTAGGGCAAATCTCTCCTAAATCTAAATGTTTAAAAATTTATAGAGGCATTAAATTAATAATAGCTCCTATATCACATAAGGCTTTTCAAAAAAACTTTTCACCAATAGCACAAGGTATAGTAAAACTACCAGGATCTTTTAACTTTTTAGGAAGTTTTTTTGAATAATTGCATTACACTCTTCACTGAGTGTAACGGTCTCATGATCTACAAACTTTCTTTTCTTGTTTAGTATATCCTTCATAAATTTCACATAACTTGACATTTGTTCCAAATCTTTAATGAAAATAATATTTATCGTTAACTTTTTAAGGATTTCCTACAAATTTGTAAATTTTTATCTTTATTCTTCTGCTTCAGTTGTAGAGGAAATAGATGTGGCAATTTTTCTAAAGAAATTTATATTTATTTATATTCATCATTGTTGATTTCAATTTCTACCTTCTCTTCCTCAACTTTAGTTTCTCTTTGGATTCTTATTTCCACTTTTTTTCCACTTTGTCATTGAATAGCTTTAATTTGCTCCTTATTCTGATATCTTGGATTAACTTTAACAGTACTAGGAAGAATTCCCGAAGATCTGTTACTAAGTCCAGTAGTGATATGTCGTAGTTGATTTTCAATATTCCTAATTGCAGCTTCTTGACTTTGTATTTGATTTCCCATATTCAAAAGTACTTCTTCCATAGTCAACTTCTTCTTATTAACTTGTAAGTTATTGTTAAATCTAGGAGGATAATAAGGTCTATAGTTATGATTCCCTTAGTTATTTGAATTTCCTGAGAGGTTCACCGAATTGTTATAAATATTCCAACTAAATCTAGGGTGATCTTTTCATTCAGGATTATAATAATTAGAATAAGGATTATTATTTCTATTATTTATAACATTAATAGTTCCATAAGATGATTGAGTATCAATTATTTGTCTTAGTGAATTTTCCTCTAACACTGGTGGTATTTGAGAATAGTTCACTCCAATTTGATCAATCTTCTTTGATATAGCAACAATTTGAGATGTTAAAATAGACATAGTATCAGAATCATGAATACTAGCTACTCTTTCTGGATTTACCCATTCAGAGGGCCATTAAAAATTATTAATAGCCATTTCGTTTATAAGAGAATATGCTTCATCAAAATAGTTTAATATCAATGAACCATCTGCAGCAGCATCTACAATAGATCTAAGTGATCTTCCTAATCCATCATAAAAGGTTTAAATTATTAACCAATTTGGAAAACATGGTGTGAACATCTCCTAAGAAGATCTTTAAATTTTTTCCAAGGCTTCATATATCGATTCCCCTTCGAACTGACAAAAAGATGTAATATCATTTCTAAGCTTAGCAGTTTTCAAGGGTGGAAAATATTTAGCCAAAATTTTTTTTGATAGTTCTACCAAAGTTCTGATAGATCCAAGTGCTAATGAATTTAACCAAGCTTTAGCTTTATCCCTTAATGAAAAAAAAAGTCTAAGGCTGACAACATCATTAGGCACTCCATCATATTTAAAAGCACTCCATCATATTTAAAAGTAG